>NC_087515.1:25758423-25765923 GCF_963921805.1 Phalacrocorax carbo
GGAGAGGTGATCAAAGGGGCATTGCCTTCAGCCAGAAACCATTCCAAGTCACGGCTGCCTCCTTTCCCTCCTTTGCCAGGCCAATGCGCGACCTGTGTTAATGGTGTCGTGGCTGGGGCTCACAGAGAGCCATGGTCTGGTCATTGTGAGCCTTCAGCCCTCAAGCGCGTAAAGGAAATGAAGCACAAAAGACACAGGTACTGATATATTCAGGCTGCATCAAGTTCTTTCCCCCACCCAGAGGTCTGTTCCTCAGCCCTTGTGCAGCTGCCTGCTATGCATGATTAACCTCTGTTCAGCCATACACAGAAATCTTTTGTCCTAACATACACAAAGCAAATTATTTTGGAAAGCTAGAGAGAACAATTAAATATAAAACTTCAGCTGTATTAAATTTACAGGACACTTCCCCTGCGTAAAAGAAAGATGATAATAAAATCTCTCTTTTTAGCTCAATAGCAGGCTTTAGTTAGGGGGGAAAAAATCCATCTCTGCCTTTATTTAGGCATATCCAGACATAGTAATGATATTTTCTCTTTTTTTTGTTGGTTTTTTTTTTCCCTGGAAACTAGTACTAGATTTTATTTTTTTCTTTTTTAGCAATAACACCTCCCACTCCTTGCATCTTTCCCCCTAATGTGCTTTTTGGTCAAAAGATTTTTCTTCCAAGTACAGTCGTATGAAAAGCGAATAAAATACCGTGTCTGCACGATGCTGAAATTGAGGATTTTGAATGAAGGGTAGATCAACATTTTATCCCAGCTCCAAGACCCCAGCAGAAGGCAACAGCACAAGCACAGAGCCTTATATGCAGCTAATTTCGTTCCCCCGTTGATGAAAGTAATTGTGGATGAATAACTCTGCCCCTCCCCGAGTAATGGTAGTGGTGCTGAGAAACTTGTCCCCTTTCCAGGGGTAGCTGGTGAAAGTGGATGCACAAGGCTGTGCCCCATCACTGGGTGTCTTATAGGCAGTTAATAACTCTGGTGGTTTTAGATTAATTTAACCACATTTTACATAGACGTGTTAAATCCTCAGGAGGGTGCTGCAGGGCTCGAGACCTGCTTACCCAGACTTCCCATCCCTCCCATGGCAGCGGGCACCGCTGGGACGAAGGCAGGTGCTGTGGGTCCAGAGCCCATCACCACCAGTCTTTGATCTAACTCAGGTCAAGTCTGAGTCAAGAATTGCTGCTGTCTGACCTGTATGAATAGTCCCATTTCTATAGGGGGAAGTGTTCCCAGTTTGAAAGCACCTTCCTTAGCTGTTGGTATTTTCGAGGGCCAGCTGGTAGTGGACATGATGTTTGAGGGACCTCTCTCCCAAAAGAGGATCTCTCTGTTGCATTGGTAGGAGGGGTATCTTCTCCTCGCCATATATGTTGTACAGCAAAACAGAGGAGTCGTTCTAAATCCATCATCACTCACAGTTATGCCAGTTACTTTTGGATATCCAAACTGCAAATCTCTCCTGCATATTGAAATGCAAGATGTGATGCTCAGAAGGCAGTCCTCAGGTCAACAGGGGTGGCAGCCGAGGGCAAGACTCAGGCCAGAGCAATTAAGTAATTTCTACCAAACAGTACAGTGGCATACTAATTGTTTCTGTATGAAGGTAGTTCTCCCGTCCTGGGAGAGTTGTGAGCAGAGGCAAAAAATGCCCAGCGTGTGAACTAGGAGTAGTTCTGGGGCTGCACATGATCCTGCCCACCCGAGGAGCAACCCTCCCTTGCCCCTGCCATTTCTGCCCCTTCCTCCTGCTCAGGCTCACTGGCAGTCGCTAACAGAGCTTGTTGCTTCAGCCGAAACAGGGGTGTGAGAGTCTTAGCCGGGGGAAGTGCGGAGTGGAATGACTCCCTTCCTCCTCCCTTGCCCTGCTTTTTCCCCTGCCATTGTGAATGTGCTCTGACTTTCCCACCTAGACGCTAGTGCATGCTGCAGTTTGATCTGGGTTTAGATACAGAGCTGTTGGGACAAACAGGTTTATTAAGAGCACTCCTACGCAACGTGTACCCTGGTATACGGCTCAGCTGTGGGGATGTATGTTTTTTCCTAGCAGTGGCTTGTTTGTCCAGGTAGCTTGCAGCGTCCAGGGAAAGGTGCAATATGGAGTTCGTTTGTGGTTGATTCTGTTGTGGTGCTTTTATTTTACATGGTTGAATGTGCATATAGAGGGAATGTATTTCTTGAGAGAAGCAGATCTTTCTTCCCTGCAGAAAGCAACATCTGTTTTCCTGGACAATACAGCCAGGATGAGAACATAAGACTAGCAGATACAGCCAAGTTCAGGTTTTAGTAGTAGGCTAAAACACTGAACCAGCCTGGTTTTTGGATTTTTGGTTTTTCTTCTTTTTGTTTTTTTAACCGCCTGTAAAATGTATCTGATCATTCTTTGCTGAATTGCAGAAGGAAATGGTTAATGTTTGTGTATGTTGCTAAGCAAGATAAGATGCACCTGCAGCACGAATTCCCATCTTGGTCATGAATTCAGTCTGTATCTTTGCAAACTAATCTGTTTAATCAAATATTAAGTTTTATTCAAATTCCAAAAGAAACAGACAGCGAATTGTTTTTTCTGCATGGTCTTCCTTTGTCAGGCATCCTCTTTGCATCTCAAGAAAAATAGCCTTGTTCAGTCCCAAAACATTTGCATAGATCAAAATTGAAGCACAACAGTAGTTTGTGTGCTGCTAAGACATCTGTAAAGGTGAAGAAGTTTAGCATGCTCTCCCTGGCAGGAGGGCTTTAAAACATTAGTGAAACTTTCTGCAATTTATTTATTTTTAAACAGAATTCCAATCCAACTGGAATGAGTTTCACAGTCCCAATATATGAAAGCTATAATTAGTGAATTACAACATTTTGAAATGAGGAGTTATTACATCTGACTAGAATTAAACTAATTAAACTTAAAAAAAAATTTGTGATTGTACAGCAAGCTGGATAACTCCATGCTGTTGATAAAACCTGGGTGATGAACAAATACTTTCCAGCCAGACTCTTCTTTGAAGGGTCTTGAAGATGCTCTTAGATACAGCGATTTGGGGCTTTGCTGATTAAAAGCACCTGAGGTGTAACTTAAGAAGCAGCTTGGCTTTGCTAGTGCAGATTTTTTACCTGATGCAGCCTATTCTTACCTCTTTTCCTTCAGCTCAATGCATGTGTGGGCTAGAAAAGCCTGTTAGAGTATTTTTGGGAGCTCAGGCTGAGAGTAACAGGAGCAAAAGATTGTCACTGAAAAATATTTTTGCAGAATAGGGGTGTTACCTGGAAGGACTGAAGTGCAAATGAATCAAATGCTGTGCAATGCCATCCCTGTACTTCTCCAGCTAAAACACTCAAGAGGGTCTATATGTTTCATTCCCAGTCTTTCACTTCCTATTTCTTACTGTTTTGCATTTTTGCTGCTTCTGCTGTTAGGTGAGGCTACGTTGTACTGTGTAAATGCACGACGCTGAGACTCTCAGGTTGTTTGAACACCGCTTTAGGTTCAGCTGCAGTACACTGTTCCTCTGATCTTTTATGTTCCCGAGCAGATGTCTTTCATTAATTTATGGATTTATCATCTTTTCTTTCCCTCCTTTTTTTTTCTTTCCTTTTTTTTTTTTTTTACACCTGGCAGCTGGCTCAAGTTTCAGCAGTTATTGTCTATTTTGCATTACCCATAGAATTGAATGTCATCTGTCTTCACAAAGCTATAGCTAAGAGAATTGAGGCAAGCCACACGAGCTGCTGGGACAGAGCTTGTTTGCGTTCCATTCGGCACCCCTCCTCCCTTTACCTCCTTAATATTTATTTGTGCTCGTTTTCTTTCCTGGCCTTGAATGGGGCTTAGCTCGTGTTCGGTACAGCTGTATGTTTACTGAATCTATTTCATCATGAGTCATTGTGCGTGTGTAAGTATCCTGGAAACAGCTAGTGCTTTCTTGGAAGAACAGTTGCTTTTCAGCCCAAGCACTTAAAAAGGAAATTAAGCAATTGGTCAGTTCAGGTTTTTTTTCTGAAATATAGCAATGGGTTATCTAATTCTTAGCTCTTAAGTCTGTCATTAACTATTTTTTGCTAGATTATTACAGATCATATCTTTTATCACTGAAAAGCGTTAACCTTAGGATCAAGATATACAGATTTGTTGCATATTTGATATCACTATAAGGCTGCCAAGTGCTTAAGAACAAGTATAATTTTCATAAAAAATGGATTTCTGGGAATTTGAGTCTCAGAACATCTTTTAATACATGGTTCATTCAATATCAATATCCTCTGGCATTAGAGCAGAAAATATTTAAAAATCCTAAATGCAGAAGGAATCCAACTGCTTAGACAACTGTCTAATATGCTTAAATCCAGCAGATATGAGAGCTTTTTTTGAAAGTTTAAGTCAATCTTTGAGCTTGCATTGGAAAAGAATATGCGTCAAACCCGATATTAACATATTGTCAGTGTCAAAGGAGCTGCAAATTAAGGAGACTTAGGATTTTTTTTTTCTTCTCCTTATTGGAGTACGCCTTTGGACCCCCACTTTCCTGAAAGGATCGCATAACAAAATGGATGGATTTCTGGCGTCAAAGTTTTGATTTGTCTAAAACTCTTATCACTAAGCAATAGGTGACAGCTTGCTACTATTATTTCACTTACGTATTTTGACAGATGGCACTGCAGAGTGTAATGCTCTTTTAGACTTCTCTATCAGTCTAATGGAGGTAACTGGAGGTTCTTTCAACTCTTTTCTTGGCACAAGAAGTATGTCAGTCATAAATTATCTTCTTTGTAATCATTAAGCATCTAAAACAAAATGCAAGTTCAGCTGAGCCGTTTTCTGTGTACTTCCAGATAGTAAGAGGTTTTTAAACTAATATTGTCAATGACTTTTTTTTTAAAATGCTACATTTTTCCAATATAAAATCAAACATTGTAACTGCAAGAAAGGGAGAGGGCTTCAGCAGATTTCACGAATTAGAGAAGAAGGAATTCTGCTGAAAAAGCCTCGCTAATCATCAGTAGCCTGCTGATAAAAATCAGTCTGGGTTTCCCGTCTCGAGGCCTGGAATGAGATGTTCTGTGCTGACGTGTGCCTGGCCGTAAGGTGGAAGAGGCACCTTGGCTGCAGCGCATCTGTCAACTTGGTTGACCTTCCCCCCACCATAAGGTGTGAACCGAGTGAATTTTTCAACAATTGTGTTTAGGAGAAACAGTCCTTAGAGAAGCTTCTGGGAAGAACCCTTAATTGACCTTGTGGGGGCCACATTGATTTTCTCCACGTGCATCTTCATTTCTGATAAATTATAAAGCCATTAATTTGCTGAGGAAATGGCAGGGCCAGCCTGCGGCACAGATGTGACCAGAGCCGTCCTAGCACGCAGTACACAAAAGAGAGCCAAGAAGCTGGGAGAAAAATCAGCAAGCTGAGATTGTTATGGTTAGCTTCACATTCCCTTGGGAACTCTTTTAGTTGCTTCTGTTTACAGATCTAAAAAGTAATGATGTTTCCAGGATAAATAGGCTGCCTTATAGGGTAAGTGGCCATTTATTGATCCGCTAGCCCACATTTATCGATTGGTTAGCCCCAAATACAGCTTCGTTCTCCGAGGAGTTAACTGTGTAAATCAGGAGACGACAAGTTTGTGGCGGGGGGGATTGAGCGGCAGAGGGGCTCTGCCTACTACAAATTTCGCTTTGATTTGCAAGGCAGCCACTGGAGCAAGGCGACAGCAGGATTAGGGAGATGTTAACTCAAGATGTTAAAATTTATCAACACAAATAAAACAGGTGAAACGTACTGCCTGTATGAAATGTTGCTCAACATGATAAAGTGCCTCCGATCGTCTCATGCACATTAGCTTTATTTCATGCAAGTGGCACAACACTGAGAGAGAAGGAAACTTTAGCTGGAATTGCAAAGGAGAGAGAGAGAGAGAAAAAGCTTCTGATAAGTTTTCTGCGGCACATGCTTCGTGCATTTGTTTCCTTAGCAACAAGTGAACATACATATGGTACACAAGCCGTAAACTTGCAAGATTCCCAAGACCCAGCACCGAACCTGATCGGAAATACAGGGTTTAAGTTACATGGCCTCGCATCCCTCGTTTAGCTATTTTACAGAAAATTACAGTGCAGCAATTTAAATGTTAATATTTTCTCCTGTAGTCTGGGGAACTGTAGAGTATTAAAGGGGCACTTTGCTAGCTGTCTACCTTCAGAATCAGCTTTCTCAAGAACAGCATTTTCCTTTACAAATTCAATCCTACATGCAGGAAGGCTTGTCACCGAATCACTTGAAAAAGGCCAAGCTCATGTTCTTTTACACCCGGTACCCAAGTTCCAATATGCTGAAAACCTACTTCTCAGACGTGAAGGTAAGAAAATCTCCCCTCCCCGCCCTTTCCTTAATGCATGCTCTACTTGCTTATGAAATGGTATCATGTTATCGTATTAGAGATTAATAATATTTCTGGGTACACTAAGGTTAAAGCTGACTTCATTCACTTATGCTTCCTGTTAGGGTGTCCCCTGCTTGTGCCTAGGCGAGGAAAGGGGATGTTTTTAAATTAAAAATAAAAAAAAATCATTGACATTTTAGAGCAAAGTAAGAGTAATTATTACAGTAAATTAAAGAGTTTTCATTATACATATCTTATTAAAAAAGATTTCTGTGGTGGTAGAAATGTACTTCCAAGAACATTTTGGAGCAGTTCTCAAGTGCTCCCTTATTGTTTCATTTCGGTTGGTTTCCTCATATTTGTGCTTACATAAGCAGAGTGTAGAATCCCTTTCTTTCTGTCAAAAAGAAACAGTACATTGAAATTCTCCATGCAGAAGCTGCTTAAAAACAAAAGTGATGATTGTCTCTTATTTACAACTTAATTTGTTGTTGATGCAGAGTACACTGAGCATAAGGAGGATGAATAAAGTGACAGATTCAGGCCACATTATTCAAATGAGGATATGAAAGCTGTCGACATACAGCTGCATCCTCCCTCATTCTACAGAATATTAGGACCTCCTGATTTTTTTTCTAAAAGTAATTGTTCCTTTACATCAACTTGATTTTGTGTTAATCATCTAAGTTTTTAAAAAAAAAAAAATAGATTGAGTTTTAATGATTATAATGCCATACATGGTGTCATTATCTAAGTAACTTTATAAACATTACATTAGCTTAAATTAGTTTGTTACGTTCCCTGCCCCCCCCCCCCCCAACCAAATTACAGAAATCCTTCTTTTAATCACTTTCGGGTTATGGGTTTTTTTGGTCTTAGTGGAAGATTATCCCAGAGGTTTGTGAACTTGGCCCGGTTTCTGCTGATCAGTTCTCTTTGGTCAAGTTTCTTGGCAGTTTTTCCCTTTATTTTTTTCATTTAACGTTGCATGCGCTTCCACATCTCAGTACGCTTCTGCCCCTCACAGCCGTGCCCTTGGAGGTTCCTCTTATTCAATGCCACGCACAGAGCGGATGGTAACGACATTTATAAAAAGGAGGGGGGGAAGCAATACAGGCACT
>NC_087515.1:25770923-25785923 GCF_963921805.1 Phalacrocorax carbo
GTGCGTGAGGGGGAGGCTCGAGTAATCCCATCTCTTGGTGAAGTGGAGTGGGAAAGCGATGGTGGTACTAATTATTTTTTTTTTTCATCTGCACCTTTCACTCAGGGTTAAGTTGCATAATGAGCCCCCTCCTGTAGAAAAAGTGACATTTGTCAGCATAAGGAGGGTGGTTTCCTGCCTAAAATCCTTCCGAGGGATTTTTAGCAGTGCTCGTTTTCACAGCACTTAACTTCAGGTGATGCAAACAAGTCTCTAAGCAAAAACTTTCTTGGCTCTCTCAGCTCCTTCCCCCTCTTCTGGGCACACAGTTTTCTGGGAGAATGGTTGCATGGAAGGGGCTGATGAAGAAAGAGGGGGGAAGAGGATGTTCCTTGAGGGATTTGCCTTTTGTTGCGGCTGATGACTACATCCAGACTTCATGTTTGGCGTGTCATGGCCCCCCCCAGGCCCTCCTGAGGGCTCTGGTCCTGTTAGGTACTCGCACACACACAAGACATGAGGCTCCCACACCTGGGAGGTAGGTGTGCCTGTAGGCCAAGACGTAATAGCTAAATACAGGAAAAGAAAAAGACATACATAAGGAGATACGTGTGACCAACTTTTTTCTGTCAAAATGTGCTTAATTTCCCTCAAGCTTTTTTTCTTTTTAACGCAACTTTTTTCTGTTTGCAGAACATAGGCTGAAATGCCCTTTGCCCTCAAAAGTTCTCCTATCCTTGATGATTTCAGGTGCTTATTACTCCTTTTCAAAATGTTAGTTGCAGTGTTAATGTAAATGGGTTACTTCAGTGAGGAATTGTGGGGAGAATAGAGGTGTTTTCAGGTAGATAAGAAAATATAAATCTCATATGTTTAGCACTGCTAGTGATTGCAGTCTCTTCTCGGCCAAAGGGTCTAGCAGCTGGTAGGAAAGGAGCCCCTTGGGTTTTTTATCCCTATCTTGGAGGGAAAAAGATGTTATAAATGGCGATGATTTGCAGATTCTTTCACTCAGTCTTTCTTGTATTATCTAGTATAATGAGAACTTCCTAGAGGTTTAAAACTTGGTTTTGCACTGAAGATCCAGCAGTTATGAGATCATTAAACTGTACGGTGCAGTTTTTAATGTAGCCAGTGTAACTTTTCCTGATAAATGCCCGGCCCCTCCTTCACAAGCTGCAAAGCAAAAATGACAAGTACTGTAATGTTGAAATTGGATCCAAAAGGATTTAGCAAACTGAGCATTTGCCATATTTAGCTTCATCAAAGTTCCTTCCTCTCATACTTCAGTGATGCTTTCCTGATCTTCTGATTAGTCTGATATGTTTTTTCTCTTAAATCACCTACGATACTATTCCTAAACCCTTACCCTTTATCTCTTCTTGGGAGAAATTCATGCATATACTTTACTACTCCTAAATGGACTATTAGGAAAAATGATAAAGCTAAAATGTGCATTTGGTCCATATCAGGCTGTGCCATTGATTTGCTCAGGAATCTGTGATACTGTGTTCCTTTCCCTGCGCATTGCAACTGACAGCTTGTAGCAAAGTCAAATAAGATGTTTAACAAACCACATGTCCTATCGCTTTTAGCTTTGCCATTGTACCCTTGTGGCTGCCAGCCAGAGGCAGATACGACGTCTCCTCCACTGCGATGCAACTTTGTCTGTGCTTAGCGCGCACGTGTGTGTATGTGTGTAGCCAGTTCCACATTTCTCTCTCTCACGGTAGGGTTAGCTGGAGAAGCCTGTGCTGAGCTGCACAGGGCAATTTGAAACTGAGTTTTGGAAGGGGGGCTGGGGGGGAAGCCCCACTATTTTTTTTGTGGAAGGTAAAGATGCTTCTCTGCTCTGCGACTATTCTCCCAGGGAGGGAGAAGATGGGTTGTCTTGGTGAATGAAAGCCACAAACATCAGTGTCCTGGCACAAATGCTGAAGTTGGTCAGAAAGAGAGGACAGCTTGCTGTGCCACTTGACATCTGTCTTATCTGTGGTGTTGCCATAGGCTTTTGAATGCCAGCTGCAATAATTAAAGTCAGGTATTGTGGCTATGCATTAAAAGAAAAAATATCCCAAATAATTTTGTAACTCTCAAAATCCACCCTAAAATAGATCATCAGAGCTCACAGTTGTGTTTGTGGAAGGATGATTTCAAACAAGGGGGACACCATGCCATATGTTAAAATTATGGCTAAAAACCATAAATGATTTTTTTTCCCAATTTATGTACTTAAAACAAGCAAAAGAAATTGGCCTGAGGACAATACCTGGTTTTTAGCCTTGCTTTGGCTTCCGCTCCTCCTCCATCATCCCTGTTCCCTAGCATTTTTTTGTAGTTACCGTTGTTCTCTGTGTATTAACATCGCTCTGCACGATGCCTGTTCCTTTTCCTTGTGGGCATTTAACGACTCAGTCTTAGTTCTGAAGTCTCAGGGTCTCTCTGTGCTAGCAATTTCGCTCTATGCCCTGCTGCCTACTCCTTACACTCACCATGCTCCTCTGCGTAGCGAGCAAATGAGCACCAAAGCAAGCCCCCCCACACACCATCTTTCTGAGCTCAGCCTGCCTGCTGCTTCATGGGAACTCGCCCGATTTTGCAGACGTAGTTATTGAGATTGATCACAATGGTGAAACGTCTGCCAAGCTGCGTCATTTGCACAAATACGCTATATGCAGTTTTGGTACAGTGGGGCTTTACGCGATGATTGCCTCTTTTCATAGCGCTAGTTACGGCATGTGTCGTCATTTCGAAGGGGGAGAAAACCATTTTTAAGAAGTTTGCTCTTCTTTTGGCAGGGGAAAACCATACTAGTGGGAAAAACCTAATTAAGACCAGTTGTACTCAAGTCTTAGTAGAATGTTTAACTTAAGGCCCTCTGAGTTAGTCCCATAAAAATCAATGAGATTATGTAAAACAATTCAAATAACACCACCTATAGAATCTAAGTAATAACCCAGTCACATAAGCAGCCTACAAACCCTTGAGAGGAATGCTGGCTGCCAAAATTTTCAGAAGTGATGATGGGTTTAGGCCAATTCCATTTTGGGATGCTCAACTGGAGATCTGTTAATGAGAGCCACTTTGTCAGGAGGTCCTCGATGGTCCATTCCCTGAAAATGAAGTGTGCCCAGCACTGTATCCAAAAATTAAGACATCCTAAATTATCGAAAATTTTGGCCACTCGTGCTTATTTTAGGAAGCTGTATTCTTCCCCAGTTTCATCTGCAGGATTCATCTTGAACTGAAATCATGTTCATCAGGAGAATTAAAGCCTTCAAACACGATTCTTACTTAAACCAAGGCCACTTACGAGTGGTTTTGCGATATACAGGCACTGTAAAGTACAATTTATAGCCACCCTAATACTCCTTTACAGAACTGGAGCAGCGCAAAGTGGCCTCAAGAGAAGAGAAAAATCAAGTCGTAACTTGCTAACTTCCATCTCAGAGGTTGCTCTTTCCATACAAACTGATCTGCCCTGGCAGTCTCTGCACTTCTGGTGGTACCAGCAGTGGGCACAGCCTAACGGGACAGTTGTTTGTTTCAGCATTAAACTCCTTGCATTTTTTCCCTCAGCTGTATACTTCCTCCTTCAAGGGCTTTATTGTTGCAGCGTTTCAACATCATTCTCAGCATTCTTAAAGACAAAGTCGGAAGGCCGCTGTCTGGTGATCTGCAGCAAAGAGCGTAAAGCTGCTTTGGCAATTTGAGAATAGCAAACATAACTGTCCTGATTCCTCCAAAGAAAAACTGAAACATAGGTGTCTAGATGGAATTTCTCTTTCACCTAAAAATCTTGTTTTCAGGAAATTTAATTGATGCCTTCAAACCTTTTTCCTTTTTGTGTTTTTAAAAAATTTTGAAGAGGCTGTCTTGTGAAACAGCAGAGCTTTCCTTGAAACTGCACAGGAAATGAACCCGGTTTTTAATCAAGTAACAAAATCCATGGCTTGCAATAGAAGGACCGTGCATTGCATGTATCAATTAGTGCTTATTAATCAGTTTTTGCAGTTAGTTGAACTGCAGATTGTAGTTGGAAGCTATTAGGGAGAGAATCGCGAGAGGAATACTGTTGCAGGACTACACTCAGTTTTTCTGTTTGTGTCCTTTGGATTCAAGGTGTTTGTATAATGAAGTTGGCACGTTGGTATATGATCTATTTTTTAATGTCATTACAATTTTAGTTCCCTCTGCCTTTTTGTCATTGGGTTACATTTAAGCACAGCAAGATCAACTTTAAACTTCCTTACTCAACAGCTTTATTAGTTATAACGTACCGTGACCTTTCTCAACATTCTTAAAGAAAAAGATACAGTGTAATGTCACTTTACTTTGCTTATTGTTCTTTGTTGTGGTGAACAAAGCATTTTCTACAGTGGCTATAGCACATAATTATACAGCTTTCAATAGCGGTGTCTTGGCACATATCAAAGTTCAGAAGAGCCTTTAGAAAAAAAAAGATGTTTTGTGGCAGCCTAGGGAGGGTCTCATCTTTCCTTCAGAAAATAGTTCAAGGCTCTTCTGTCAAGCTTCCCTACTTAGAGCTTTTTCTCCTCCTGCTTCATAAAGTTTAAAGGGGATTCAGTGGAGTTCTATGATCTATTTCCTTTGAAAGATTGTTCCTTTGCACAGAGAAGTCCTTTGACTTCAAGAGTTCACAGATTCATGTCTTTAGGTATCATATGTCTGACCTTATCAGTTACTCTATTTAATGTAGGAGAAAAAGTCTCAACTCTTTGTGTTTGTCTGTTTTGCCTCTGTGAAATGATTTGGTGAAAAGACCATCCTTTTTAACACACCACTGAGAGGCCGTTTCTGACTGTAACCTACCCTGTGGCTCTTCTAAAAAAAAAAAAAAATTGTCCTTGTGTTTTGTGTATGGATGATTTCACAGTGAGAATAGAATTATACAAGGACAGACACACATAAAAAAATCTTTTGCTCTTTTTTCCTAAATGATCTATTGGCTATTTTGGTGGCTGCTACTCTGGTTCCCCAACAGGCACAACCATTTAACAAACACAGAGATAGCGGCTGGAGTGCTGGGCCAGCAGTAGGTTTTCCCTTGCTTCGACCTACCCCAAAGGCCTTCATAATTAATTGTCCTTCAGAGATGAGGAAAGTTCAGAGACAGTGTGTGTAGCGATGTCTATTGTCTGACATTCAGTTCTCCTTCCCTCAGCTCTTTTTCTTCATTCCACAAAGGGTTATCAATAGGAGCAGGGAGCAAGCTCTCTTCTAACAGCTGCTGGTGGTGGCTGTAGCTTTCTGTGGAAGGTATCATTGTGTTCAGCCATCTATGGATTAAATGGCTAGAAAAGTTCTAACAACCTTTTCAAATGGGCGTGTTTATTTCATCTAGATTACACAGACCTATTTAGCTAATTAAAAACTTTCTCAGAACCCCTTCTCTCCTATTCAAGGGAATAAAAAAAAATTAAAGTGCTGCTGTAATTATGAAGAATGGCTGCAACGAAACTTTGGTAAATAAATGAAAAATTTGATCTGTCAGGTTTGATCGAAACACACCCAAATAAGCGGAGGCTTATTTGTTGGGTTGTTCTGTGGTTTTGTTTTGTGGTTGGTTTTTTTTTCTTAGAGGGAAGAAAGGTGCACAATAGGAAAAGCATAAAAGAAAACATTGGTATAAGCTATAACAGAAACAAACACTCACCCAGTTTAAAAAACTGCCACAGTTCATACTGTCGCTGTTCATAACATCAAAGTACAAAGATGCCGGCGTTTGCTAAACAGATTATTAATATCGTTGTGCCTTCTGTGATTAATTTAGAATCCACTGTGGCATAATTATTGAACTTCGTATACAACAGAACAAATTATATACATACTTCCTTGTTTTCCCTGATGCTATGCTAAACAAAGATATGGTGCGGTTAGTAGATAGGCAAGAAGTACAGTCAAATTAGAGCTGTTTATTAACAATCGTTATGTTACTGCTTCAATTAATTGGGCGAAGCCAAAAAGGACAAATACAATCATTCTTCCACTGAACAGTTTAACTAGCAAATTAGGGAGGTTTTAATAATTTTTTTTTGTCTTAAAAAAAATAAAAAAGAACTCCACTCCGGACCTTCACCTGCATTCTTCATCAATACATCACTTTGCAATGAAAACGAATAATCATATAAAACATTTTTCTGGGCTCCATCTCACCTCCTTGCTCTTAAGAAGGACCACACAACAATCAAGATGAATTATTGTACTGACTAAGTTATTATACCTGGCATTTTGAAACAGGTTTTCTGTATTTAAGAAGAAATTGCATACAAAGTAGATGCAGCTAATACTGTAGTGCAAAAAAGATCATAAAAAATTAAAGTTATTCTTATGAATCTTTCATTAGAAGCAATGAAAAGGGACACTGGTGAAGCCAAGTGCTTTGTTCTTCTGAGCTCCTCTTGTAGGGCCAGATCCTGCAAACAATTACGTACTTGAGCGTTCCTTCTGCGAGAGTCCTGTTGGCACCTTCAGCATATCTCCTGCTCTTTCACAGTTTGCCCACTTAGGCCTGTGGATTACTACCAGTGTTGTTCTACTTTATCAAACAGATGTTCCCTTTAAAAATTGACAAAAGTCCTGTAAAAAAATATACCACAAAATCACACAGCTGTACTGAGGCGAATGCTTGCTTTTATGCAGGAAGAGCTGTTGTGAAATGATTTAAGGCTACTCAGAGCTTTTCAGATTACTCCCCACCGCAAATAACATGTTAAGTACTAAATTGCCCTAAGCGGTGTTTTATTACTGATCAATAAAATAGTCATCTTGTCTTTTAGCGTGGAAAAATATTTTAGTGGGTTTTTTCCTGGTTTAGTTCGCAGATAGCAGTAAACCAGAAAGCACCCCCCCCAAAAAAAAAGCAAAACCCATCCTCGTTTGTTTCTAATTTTGCTTTGGGGGAATCCTAGGGTTGTTCCAGCTGAATGGTGCAGGGTTTCTGTGCCTGTGTGCGTGTGTGCATGTAGTGGTGGTGTGGTGTGTTTTGTTTTGGGGTTTTTGGTTGTCTTCTTTTACAGTTATTTACCGGTACTAATCCTTATTGCTCCATCCTCTTATCAAACAAAACAATCCCCTTCCAAAAAAAAAAAAAAAAAAAAAAAAAGAAACCAACAACAAAACCAAAACAAAACTTGGCAAACTCTTCCGACTCCTACTGCCATTTCATTTTGCATTCAACAAGGGGTAGTGGGAATTGAAATGTAAACTGGAGATTGAGAAAAGCACCAATTTATAGTGCGTTAGCCTTGCACAATTCAAGATTTCTTTTGCTAGCTGCACACATTATACCCAACATCTCGCCACTCTCTTGTGGCAGTTGTGAGGAATGGCTGTTCCTTCCCGTGTGTGTACTACAGGCCTCTAAAGACTCTTATTTATTCTCTCCCATGTCACCTTGTGTACAGTCTGGTCTGTGACACTGATGGTGATTATGTCATTATTTTGCTCTGGGGGCTTTGGCACATCTGCAGAGCTGATGCACATCTTCTTTGTTACGCTGGCATACGTCCCATATCGCAAATGCTTCATTAGCCTTACTGCCTGCCTCCTTGCCAGACAAGAATACCCAAATCCAAGCTTCTTTTTGCTCTGGTCTTTTGTGTCTATGATGAGCCTTTATTCATCTTCCTAGTTCTTCCCTGTTTTCTATTTTTCTATGTAAAACTGATTTCCAGATGTCTGTCATTTTCCAAAAATCCATCGTAGATGAGGAGTGAGAAGCAAGGTGAATTTTAACCCATGTGGTCCCTCACTCGCACAAAGTCTTAATCCTCACAAGCTGAAATGCTTTTTCATTTATCCTGCATATAGAAAGAGTTCGTTAGACTAGGCAATTCAATTTTAAAACTTGGTGTTTGCAAAAAAAAAAAAAGAGGAAAAAAAAGAAAAGGAAAAGAAACCAGTGATTTCTCTTACCATTTAATAAATCCTAGTTGTGGTAATGGGTAACATGCAAGTTGCAAATGTTTCTTCAGGCTTTCTTAACTTCTTTTAGTTGACATAGCTAAATTTCTCACTCAGAACTTCTGGAGAAGCAGCACTGTCCCGTGGAGGAGGGTGTTCACAACACCTGATCGGCTGAAATTTCTTATATCCTGTTTTAGTGTGTCACATTAAAAGGACATAGAACATTCTGTACTGTGAAAATTGAGGAGAATGTTTGATCTTTTAAACTTTATTTAAGCTGTTCTCTATAAATGTCGTACCAGAGAGACGTGAAATAGTGGGTTAGCTTACTAGCTTTGTTAGATTTTTCCCTCCGCATCCCACCCACCCCGTGCTTTTTCTCCTTGACACTGAACTAAATTCTGGGCTGGATTCTCAGTTTCTGGTGTAAATCAGCTCCAGCAATCATTGGAGTTAATTAATCTGTGCCAGCTGAAGAGCTGTCCTTTGTTCTGTTACTATACAGTCAAGTGTGTGAATATATGTTAAATGTTAATTGGGAAAAAGTTTCATTTGTTTATTTTAAAACTAAGAATTAAATGCAGACCTGGATTTGGATCACAGAGCCATCACGTTTATGGATGTGGGGTGGAGGGGGGCATTGTTTTTATTTTTGTAAGGCACTCTTGCCAAAAGAGGAGGTCCCAGGCGATACCGTCTCGTAGTGCAGGGTCGGGGCTGTGTGACTGACTTTAACAGAAGTCTTACAGATAGGAGTGCCTGTCCTGTATGGCTTTGAATAGGTCACCTTCATGCAGAACGCTGTTTGCTTGATATCTTCAATGTGTTTTAAAATGGATGAGAGTCGGGCTTTCATAATGTGAATTAGCAAACTGTCATAACCTTTGGAAACCATGGGAGACGTATAGCAGCATCGTGACCCGCACTGGTTTTTGGCCCAGCTTTCTGGGGTCCTGCCCTTTCTCAAAGCAGGTATCCCTGAGCTGAGAGAGCAGCGTCAGCACGGATTTGCTTGCAAAGAGGCTTTCCAACATTGGCATGGAGCGCAAGAGGGACGCTGATCTCAAAGACACTTAAATCTGTAAAGGCAAAATACTGAGGATGTGAGGAAATTACAGCAGAATATTGCAGGGGTCTATGAAGATTGCGTGTCTTTCACCTGTATCAGAGAGAGATAACCTGGGAGGTGAAGTAGCCACGGTTCAGTATCCCACTGAAGTGACAATAATAACACAAGAAGTGAAGTTAAGGGATACTGTTCAGTCCTAGAGGGAAGGAGTCTTCAGGATATTGGATCACTTTCTGTAGTTACGCAGAGCCCATCAACTGCACTACTAGCGTATTGCTGGATTTCACAGTGCAGGGAAAGAGCCTGACGTCTTCCTGACGTGCGAGTGTGGGTGGGCGAGAGAGAGAGGGACCGTCAGAAGGGCTGGCCAAAGGTAATCAACGTATTGGAGATGATTTCTCCCTGTAGATCTGGAAGGGGCAAGGTTCATCTTCCTTATCTGCAGAGGGGGAAGGTACAGAGCTGGGCTCTGCCTTGTTGTGTGCCACCAGAGGGACTCGTGAACTGCCCTCTGTGGGGAGGTGGTTTCAAGGCTCTGGTGGAAATGTGCCCTCAGAAGAAGCCGTGTCCAGGTGGTGGTCCAGAGTGCTCAAAGATGTGGCCTTGAACTTGTTTCTGAAGTTAATGGAGAGGCTTTGTAGAGAGCGGCAGACCAGGGTGGCATGATCTCTGTTGCTAAGCAGAAAGGCTGCTGCATTGATTGGGACTTATGGGAGGATGGTGGCATAGACATGTAAATGCATTTAAAGCAGTAGTCTGCAACTTCAGAAGTTTTTAGAGGAGAGAGGGGAAATCAACGTTGCAAATAAAAGCCCTTTAACTGCCGAGCATCAATGTTCAGGGGGAAGCCGAAGTGGCTTATCTCATGCAACTACGGAGAGGGCTGGCTCCATCAGACGAGGCCTAGCCTCGAGGTTATCTAATCCAGTGCCATCTGGAGTCACAACATTTCCTTCCACAAGGAATAAAGAGGAGTCAAAAGAGAGGGAGCTCAGTCCATTAGCACATAGGAGGCTAGGTCTTTGGACCTCACAGGCTTCCAAGGCTCACCGGTCCTCAGCAGGTCCTGCACTGAAGTTTGTAACGGGCTGTTTGCAGCCCAGTTTGGCTCAGGGTAGAATAGATAGAGCAATTTATCCCATCACAACAGGCTCTGGCTGCCCAAAAAAGCATGGTTACACTGGGAGGAGGTTTGTCAGAGTTAACTGGGGGGAGCCTGGGCTGGTGGAGTCAGTTTCATTCACAACACCTCTCACACATAACTGTGCACGATTTTCTTCCCCTGACCCTACCTTCAGCCATGGGAAGGAGGAAAGGAGGTCCCCTGCTGCCAGAGGGCATGCTTACCACCTTTATGCCACCCCAAAAGGACCACTGGTGACTGCCTGTTTCCCTGCCAGACTGATTAAACACCACCTGCTCCCCATCCCTCTCCTTTAGCTCCCTCCTTGCTCCCCCCACCCCAACACAGGCAAACTGAGGAGGGACAGGGCACAGTTGGAGCTTTTCAGGGCCAGACAGAGAAGACAAAGGTGACTGCAATGCAGAGAGGTGGGAAGAGTGAGCAAGAGCAAGCAACACCAATTACAGATGTTTACTAATTGCTACTACATTTTTTTATGTATAAGATGTACTCTAGATGTATAAACCCTTGTCACTTCTACTACAGTGTTAATGGTTCACCTACAGGGCCAAACTCTACTGAACATAAAAAAGTCCCCGCACACTACAAGCTCTGTGAACCACTTTTCCTCTATATACGTGGTCTAACCAGTAGTTTCTGCCTGCCCAGTTCTTTTATGCATGGAAATACACCATGAGAGCAAAGGACTTATTACTGGTGAGACACATACCTGCTCATCACAGTCCAGGCTGGGTCCTTCTGAGTAACACATCACATTCCCATCTGGCTGATGTGTCCAGGAGAGTTTGCAATAACCTCTCTGCTGTTCCCGCAGCACAGACAGAATTGGGTGGTCATCCCTGTACTCGCTTTTCCGGACATGTTTTTTGTGGGCGCCTGTATGTAGTACCTGACAGAATTTGGCAGCAGGGTACGTAATATGTGGCTTGGCATTGCACACAGCCTCTTGTAGCAGATTGCATTTCACCACAAAGGGACTGAGTTAAAGTTAGACTATTCATCTATGCATGAGTTTTATTTCTCCTTCAGTTTTTGAATGAGACAGCTTCTGGGGTGCGATAGTAACCTCTCCCGGGGTTCTTTCTTATATTTCCCAACACATACTAAACCCCCAACTATTGTAAGCCATAGGAGCCTTAGTGATTTTTCCATTCTGCAGCAGTGCTATTGGCAATGCAGTAAGTTAAGGGCAATCAGAGTTTCCATTAGAAGTCTCTACATCTCATGCAGTTCTAATTCATTGGTAAGGCAGAAAAGGAAATTTAATAATCATTTCCCCAGTAAAATGCTATTGTTTATTTTTGAGGATGGCGAAAGGGGAGAACTGAATTTCAAGATGCAAAAAGTCTAAATAAATTGAAAATGGAAAGTCTTTTTATTTTGTTTAGCCCACTCTACTCTCAAGTCTTACCAAGTTTTGTGCTTAAAACTAGCTTGTTAAAGACCGTTGTGTTTGCATGAGAGAGTTTCTGTGATGCATAGGCTCATCCCCTGAACCATGGGCACAGCAGTCCTGGGACAGAGATCCCAGGGGGGTTTCAGCCTGAGCAAGCTGCGGAAGCGCTGCTGTGTGTGTCCAGCCGGGGCATGAAGCACCAACGGCGCTTGGTTCTCCAGCCCTGCAGGGAGCCTGCAGAGTACTTCCCAATCTTTATTTGTGGAAAAGCTTAATTGAAATGCAAGTGATTAAATCTAATGTATCACGCAGTATCCATTTTCACTGCACTACCACTTTCACTTCCCCGATATTATCAGACATCTCAGCAGCCCCACTGCCAGGTTTTTTTTTCCTTGTAAGAGCCATGCCCATTCTCTCCCCTTTTTGTGAGCTTGGTGGAGCAGATAACAGTAAGCCAGCGGTAGATTACTAGTGCCCCAAACTCTACTCAAGGGATAAGGGATCTCAGTTTCATTTCAAACAAACACTTTTAAAATACAGTCTTAAATCATTTGAGTAGCATGTGTTTTCCAGCTTTTTACGAAGAGGAAAAAAGCTACAGTGTAACAGTAAATGCATTAAGAAACCTCTGTTGTTTTCCTAATTTTTCTCTTTTAAGCTGGACTTGGACTAATGCTTTTCCCTTCCCAAACGCCAGGCTCAGTGCTGTGTTATTAGTGCTGCTGCAAAAAGTGGGCTTCTCTTTGTGTGCCACAGTAGGAGAGTAGACAGTCCTCAACAGCCACCCAATTTCTTGTCCATCTTTTTATCTTTAAAAAAAAATCTGTTTCTGAACAGATTTGTACAGCAGGAGTCATGAGAGGAAACTTGGAGGCAATAAATGCATACCATGGTGGCACCAGAGAGCTGCTGCTGTTGTCAGGGGGATTAGGACACGTGCAGTGGTGGGCAAATTCATGTCTGCTTTCTAGAAAGGTGGTGGTTGGGAGAAAAGTGTGTTTACTACAGTGTCCAAGAGTTGAGGTATTTTTCATTTGTGTTTTTAAAATAAAAGCATCCTTTCCAACTATTTCCCTCTCCTCATAAGTGATAATGGAAGAGGCATTAGCCTTTCCATCGCCTGAGCCAACCTGTTTTTTTCTAAGAGGTGTCCAGGATGTTCAGCCAATTGAGTGATCTAATTAGCTGAAAATTGTTAATTTCCTTTACCTTATAAAGCACCTAACACAGAAACTGTTAAATAATGTTAAGTGTCAGACTTAAACTGAGAACATTGGGCCATATGCTGCCATGGCTTTCGCGCCAAAAAGTGTAGCAACTTTCTCCAAAACCTGCCTCCAATTTCTGTGTAGAAGCCAAAGCCTCCTGCTTGATATGCTGCCACACCAACTCACAGCGTTAAGATGGTCCCACGCAGCAGCTCGCTGCACTCGGGGAAAAGAGTGTGTGCATGAGAGGAGGTGATGGCCTGGATAAACGTGGCAGGAGCCAGGACACCAGCAAGGTATTGCAGATGCTGCCCTTGTGAGTGCAGAAAAACCGTCAGTAGGGCAGTGCTGCTCAGGGCAGCGTTATCCTGTAGAAGGGCAGCAGAACTGTGCCTGCAGCTGAAAATTGTGCAAGTCCCTGATCTGTGGCAGGCCTGGTGGGTGGGTGGGCTGCCTTGCAGCTCTTCATTAAAGCAAGCGGCTCCCTGGCATGCGAGGAAGGGGCTGGTCCCAGTGTCACCAGCCTCCCCACAAGCCCACTGAGAAGTGGGTGGGGAGGGACTGGGAAGGGCTTGTCCTTGGGAGGTTTCCTACAT
This sequence comes from Phalacrocorax carbo, assembly GCF_963921805.1. Taxonomy (NCBI): domain Eukaryota; kingdom Metazoa; phylum Chordata; class Aves; order Suliformes; family Phalacrocoracidae; genus Phalacrocorax; species Phalacrocorax carbo. The sequence continues at coordinate 25,784,248 of NC_087515.1, forward strand.
GACAGGTTGTGGATATGGGAATAGACATTTAGGTGCCAGCTTGCCCCAAAAGCCCACAGGCTTGAATCTTCCTCATGTGAGGAAGGGGGCTCAGGGCTACATGTGGATGATGTATGTGGAGTTTCTCAAGCATCTCCTTTAAGAAGGTTGCATTGTACCCCCAAAGCTCATCTTACTCTGACTTTGGGGGCAGGGGGTGCCTGTGCACATCTGGTTTGTGCTTTCTATGAGGTTTTCTCAGCCAAAATATTTCCACTGAACCTCTTCCGCTGTTGCTGTTCCTGTGCTCGTGCGCATCACTGTGCATACAAGTTAAAGCTGTCTGACGTGAGCTACCAATGGAGAGACTGCTCCCCTGGCAGTGGACTCATCATCCCAGAGAGGTTCTCCATCAGTTGCCTAATAGGTGCTGTTTATGCCTTATTCTTGGGTTAAGAGGCTCCCTGTGGAGCCCCTCTCTATAGCCACCTTCTAGATCATCGAACTAGAAGAGTGATCTGGCCTTCTTCCTCTCACCCCCTCCAACCTGTTTACCTCCCATTACCATGACCTTGCGCTCTGCAACGTGAGCAGCCTTCACCAGTTGAAGACCTCTGATCCTAAGTCCACTAGAGATTTTGGCTTTTCTGTTTGGCAAAGTGACTTGTTGCCCACCAGGTCAACATGAATAAAGATTTTTTAAATCCATAAAATCCTGCAATTGCAAAAAAAAAAAAAAAAATAAAAGAAGCACCTCCAGATAATTTAACCTCTCCTGGCAGCCTGACATCTTGAGCTATCTGTGCTGCACTTCTTTATTTCTGCTCATAATTAGGATCAAAAAAATCCAAACACACACTGACCAAGAATTCTACTTTATATAAAATTTGAAAGTAAAATCAATCCTGGCCCAATCTTATCATTTTTAAAGTATGTTTATCCAGCTTTGTAGTAGGAACAAGCAGACTGTTTGAAGGCCACATAGTTTTCAAACCTTGGTTGCAACACGTTACCCCATTTTGAAACCGTCTTTATCTAGCCGAGAAAACTAAAATCTGTTTGACAAAGTAGCACTCCAGCCAGTTTATCTTGCAATATGGCTTTAGCTCACAGAGCCTATTGATTTCCTTAAATTAATGTTTACAGAATGCTACTGAATTTCACTCAACGGGACATTGTTCTTTTGAAGCTTTGTAAAATATGATACAGAGTGTTATTGCCGTTTGTTCCTTTGCTAAGACTGATGAAACATTTATTTTTTTAAAGTGCAGCCTTGAACTATAGCTGTTTCCTACAAGTGTGTTTACTCTTGGAACATTAGTAATACAACACACTATCAGACTCCGGCACAATACCACAGGCAAAGTCTGTAGGTACACTCTGGCCAGCCTAATCGTATAAATGGAGCTGAAGTTTAATGCAGATTAGACATCGTATGAGAAAAGGTTTCGAGCTTAGCCCAGCTGTCCCTGTCTGAAGGATCTTCAGATTTGTGCGCTACAGCCAAGCAGTTGTCTGACGCTGTTACAATATTAGAAGGGTTGCATTGGTCTTGGTACTTCTAAACATGGGACCTCGTACTGAAAATTAATGTCTGATCCTCTCCCTCTTCCCCCCCCCCCCCCCCCCCCCCCGACAAGGTGAATAGTTTTACAGTTGCCTTGTGCATGGTTCGGAGGCTTTCGATCCTACCTCTG
>NC_087515.1:26390923-26558423 GCF_963921805.1 Phalacrocorax carbo
TACTTGAGAAGCTTTTTCTTCTGTTATGCTCCTCTTGATCAAATCTTAAAGGCAGAGAAGAGTTAGTGTGACAGCTGTACTCCTGTAATACAGGCATTGCTTTATGTGCGATGCTATTACATTCCTCCTGCATTTTCTGGTTTGATTTAACTGCTTGTGTTACCTTAGGATTTGCAATAAGATATGTCAAGCAACATCTTGGATTTTTGGAAATCAAGTTCAAAGAGAGGTGAAAACCAGAAGTGGACTTTTACTTCAGATAAAAACTCTCAAATATGCCAATATCATAGGGTTCTGATAACTCAGACTATGACTGAATATGGCAACAAAACTGAAGGAAGTACTTTTACCAAACAGGCTGTACTGCATTGAAGCGACTTTGTGAAACAAAGGAAATGCCACTTGGGGCCAGGGGGAGCAGAGAGAAAGTGCTTACAGGAGTGAGTCTTTAGTCTAACATTGAACAAAACGTAGTGTTCATCTTTTGTGTAATGGGTCATGCTGCTTGGTTTAAAAAGAACTACAATATGTTTGTGTTAAATAGTAATAACTTGAATATAGCTGTCTTGTTTCTTTGTAGTGGCAAATGCTTGCAGTCCTGCTTTGTGTTAGAGATATAGTATATTGCTATCATCTTCTGAAAGAAACTACTTGTTCCAAACAGTCGTTGGAGCCTGGCGACACCATCCTCAGAAAATTGTGTGGGCTGGCATCTTTGTGATAGAGCTCTCCCAGAGCGCTCTCTTTCCTTTCAATATTACTTACATAAGACACTGCTGCTGGATTGCTGCTGTAAGCAGTATTTTACTGAGAGGGACCCTTAAGACAAGAGCCTGTCATTATGTATAGCATTGTCTCCCCTGTGGATGGGTCTCAAGATTGTTGAGCCTAAGCAGGACTGACACTTCAAATTCCTCCAGACCATTCAAGCTGTCTTCCTTGATTTCCTTGAACCTCATCCTTCTCTGGAGTAATCAATTCTAGTATTTTCTGTGGGTTTTTTCTTATTGTGTTTTTCATGTGTCCTGTACTGCTGAATCTTATCTGCATCGAATGATTGTACTGATCCTAGGAAAATAGTTTAGCATCCTAATCAAAAAATAGGCATATATTGAGCTTCTTGGGGTGTAACAGAGGGCTGCTTCTTGGTTGGAACGGCACTCTGTTCATTTGAATTTGTCCAAAACAGTGTTGGCAAATTTTCCAGCTATTGGGTACTCTTGTTTTGAAGACATCTGTCTGCTGCAGTTGAAGTAGATTAGTGAGGAGTAATATAAATATGTAGAGTGAGCTGTATGGAATAGGAAATATCTGAGTGAAGCTTGACACTGGTAGTGTAATGTATCCCCAGTAGTAACGACCTCTGTACTTATCAGGCAGTAAAACTTAGTCTGGAATTACAAACTGAGTTATTTACCAGGCCAGTTTGCTGGACTTCATAGCTGGCAAACTTGGAAATTATCTCGGACCTTTTTAGTTTGCTGAAACTTTTAAATACATGATACAGTAAATATTGCAAAACCTGATAAGCTATCCAAGTTTGCAGTTATCAAAAATATTCATATCAGATCTGTGATGGGACTAGGAAGCTCTAAACAGAGGACAGATTTTGTGGAAAAGCTCAGATATTGAGGTCTGCTATAACCATAGTCACCAATGCCTGTCATGTTCTGCAGTGTTTTGATTTTTATTAAGTGAAATGTTCTTGATGCCACGCTTCCTGTATTTGGAAGGCCAGCATTGCTGGTAAGCCTTATCTTCCAGATTTTGAGTAGTATGTAGTGATTGGTGAAACTGGTTCCCTATACAGTTTTAATTTTTAATAGCCTGTACTCTCTACTCAGGGAGTATAACCAAACTTTAAGATGCAGAGAGGAAAAGAGAAGAAAAGAAAGAAATAGGCTTTTGCAGGCTGCTTATTTTTCCAGGTTCAAGTATCTCTGCTAAAAGAGAAATTTGAATGTATTCAAGTAATTTCACATTGGGCTTGTTCAATGTTTTCCCAAGGATAAGATGGAGCCTTATCCGTGTAGACATTTAATTTCTAAAATGTTTTCAGACTATGTCTATTTGATTGGATTTAAAAAAAAATGGCAGTGAGAACTTGTAATACTTTCAAGGTAATTGCAAACCAGTATGGCATAAATTTGTCTTGTCTAATTACTGCTTCTTAAATAACGCTTAATAGTCACAGATTTAAAAAAAACAAACAAAAAAAACCAAACAAAAAAACCACAGAAAAAAAACCACAAAAAATCCTGCTTGCTGTAATAGGATTTTTATTTAATTATTTTTTAATACCTTAGGATGTATAAAGCCATTTGAGAACTTTATGGCTGTAGAAAAATAAGGAATGCATATTTCACACAGACTGTTCTTCCTTGTCTTGCTTCCTTTCTCCTTCCCAAGTAACGATTGGATCAGCAGAGATGACATCACACTGCCATTTAATGGAACCCAGTTTGTTGCTTGAATAGTACATCACCTAGCACACTGCAAAGCCAGTTTTGACTGTTCTTTCCTTGCCTCTGTAATAAAAGTGACATATGATAATGGTGGAGAGATTCCATTGTTACTGTTTTTTTTCTCCTTATTTTATATGAGCTTCATAGACTCTTCATTTTTTTTGTAGGAGTGTTCAGTCTTGGAGTCCCTGTAGACGCTCTCTTCTTCATTGGCAACCAGTTGGTGGCTACAAGCCATACAGGGAAAGTGGGAGTGTGGAATGCTGTGACTCAGCATTGGCAGGTGTGTTCAATTCAGTGTTCCGCATCACTTTTAATAAGCTGGTATGTCTTTCTAGTAAAAAGAGAATAAAATAATCTAAAAGCATGTGTGAAATGCTTGCCACAGGGTTTTCAGCCCTCACTTCTGTTATGAAGTTTGCCACCTTGGTATCTGAGTGTTGTGCCTGTAAGCAGAATGTTAAATTGTTTGGTGGTACTACCAAGCATGCTTTTTAGGCTTTCAAATAAAAGGATGTGGTGTGATTTGGAGTAATAAATGTCAAGCGTGTGTGTATTTACATTTCCTTGTGGATTACTAACTTTGTAAAAATTCACTAGGATCATAGGAAACAAAAAATTGTGGGGAATGTGTGACGGCAATTTCCGCACTGTCTGAAGAAGAAAACGAGGCAGTCTGATATCTGGGGATCTCAAAAGTTGTTTTACAATGGGAGATTCTTCTTCAGCAGAAATATACATGGTGCTTTAAAGATGTCTGTCTTGCATGTGGATGCTTCTGGCTGCACTGACTTTATTCCTGTTGTCAGAATGCATATTAAGTAGAGAGCTCCTTGGAGTCTGTATGAGTCTGAGAAAGTCGAGCATTCGTGTGAATTACAAAGCTTGTAACACAGCCAGATGTACGCCTTTGTGGCACAAAACCTAGATGCAATAAAAATCCCAAAATTGCCTTGCAAATCTCAAGAGGCAGAACTGACCTGAGGCTGCTGCACTGTTTGCTAAGTTCTGATTCAACCCTTAAGTGACAGTACTGCTAACAAATAACACAGATAATAAGCACGGGATAGCACTGCTTCTGCAGCAGACACAGACATGTTAGTGTGGTCTTGAATTAAACAAAACATTATTTAAAGTTCTGTTGATGCCTTGCAAAATCTTTGGTTAAGAGACAACTTAATGCTATGTGACAAGCTGGCATTTGACAATGTTTTCTAAAGGAGCAAGTCATAAGGAATAAAAACTGATGTCCCATTCATCATATTTGTTTCCAGGGGGAACCACAGAAATCTTTCTGATCACATGAATAGTCAGTCAAGTAGAAGAACTATTCCTTTGGTGAAAGCATTTCTTATTGAAGAGTAGAAAATATTTAGAGGGGCTTACGTGCCAGGATGTCCTAAAAACAAGGTTTTTTGTCTTTCTAGTTTTATTTTTTTTCCTAGATTATAAGAGTTCCCTTGGGGGGGGAAAAAAAAACCCAAACAAAAAAAACCCCCAAAAACCCAAAACAAAAAACCCACACACAACCAAAACAAACAAAACCCAAATCCAACCACTTTCAAGTTGCTTTCTGTACCTCAGCCTCTAATTGGTTCTCACATCTTCTTCCCATCTTGGAGATCTGAGCAGAATATCCAAGGTGGTTTCCCTAGTACTCATTCCTCTGGCAATGTTTCAGTTACGTGCAACAAGGAGAGGAGGTTGTGGGTGCTAGATACATCAGTAATGAAATTCTTAGCATAGGAGAGCTTAAAGGAAGCAGAATATTTAGTTTTATAGAATAAGAGGTAGGATAAAGCAATGGGGTATGACAGAAAAACTTAGTCTGCAAAGTGAGGATTCTCACTGGCCACGTTTTACCAGTGACTGTAGTATGGTGTTGCTTTTACTTCCTAGTGAAAGCTCACATCTTGGCAGGTGCAACTGCTGAATCACCGCGGGTGTTCCTATCTCTGCTGCAGAAGGAAGAACTCTCTGTTTGTATGATCTCTGTGACCCAGTCAGTCAATCTCTGCTGTCGGCAGCATTGTGGATCAGACCTCTCCTTGCAGTTGTTATGTCTTCTGCAAGGCAATGAGTAGAGTGGTATGTCTGTTGATGGGTTGCCTCTACCTTCATTAGGTTTGTAAACTTTTTGCAGATGGAGGAGCTTCTCTATAAACCTTTGATCCACAGAACCAGAGAGCACACTGCACCTTGATCCATGGACTCTTAGATGCTGAGACTGTTTAGTTTCTTGCCTTTCTGCTCTTGTACTACTTCTATAACACAGTCTGGAAAAAAATAAGTCTTTTGAAAACAAGTTCTGTGGCCCAGATCGTTAGATGCCTTATTTAATTAGGTGTAGTATGAATTTGACTGTGGGGAGGGTAGGGTACTTAAACAGCTGTATCTGAAAAAGTACTGTGGGAAAGCACTGAGATCAGGGATAGCAATTGTTTTCAGTAATTGGAAAGGATCCTTCTCCATGTCATTGAATCATCACTTATACAGTACAGGGAAAATCCAAGTGCTTTGCGATAACAATTTATTTTTATCATTCGATTGGTGCTGAATTATGGGTGAATATGAGTGAGAGGTGTAGTTCTTTAAACAAAGGAGGGAAAGTGCCTCTTCCCTCCCCCCCAAAAAATATGCATAAGTTATATTCATATTGCAGCCTTCTCTGTAAGGCTAAGTGATAGGCTTGGAAAATGTTTTAGGGACTTAAAGACTATCTTTAGGTTATTTCAGACTGCTAGCTCTTTGGGGTGAGGGGAAGTTCCTTTGATTGGTTTGTTTTGCTTTTATCCAACAGATCTATTGTAGGTATTTTGTGAAGGATTTTGTAACTCTCTGAAGCAATTGGAAGGATGCTGCTGGCCAGAGAGAAATGAGAACTTTAGCTGAAAATTCCATGAATTAGTTAGTGTTCAGTGTCTGTTAAGTGGACTGGCTGAAACATGGAGTACAAGAAAAAGGCTGACTTTTTGCGTGTTTGAGTGCTCTGTATAAAATGGCTTTTGGCTCTTTCATCCTCAGGGCTGAAGCAAAAAAGAATAGCTTGAGATTGGGGATCATACCTAGGATAAGCTAAACTATTTCTGTGCTTGAGATCTTGGTCCTACCTGAGGGGATAAGCACTCCTTTTGATCCTAGAGGACAAAGAGGACATTCTTAATCCCCTACCTTAAGTTGTAGACCAGTAAGTAAAATCTGACAGGGCTGTCTTCCAGTTCACTTGGTGTGGATGTGTATTGGAGGTAGGAAATTGTAATGGGACAAGAATTTTTTTCCCCTCGTTATATATCTGCTAGAGGCTGAGATCTCCACAGAGGCTGGCAGAGAGACACAAGACCTGGGGTGAAGGAAGGCTCCTTTGTCCAGCAACCTCTTAAGGAGTTGTCAGGGAAGAAGGGATAGGACAGAGTGAAGTACATTAATTTTGCATATTGGAAAAAAAAAAGTCTCTTTTGAAGTTGTGGTTCGGCTGCTACACTAAGCCTTGTACCTTCACATGGAGAAGGATCTTCCAGAGCAGTAGTGCTAACTTGTCTGCATGCTTCTGCTGAACTCCATGACTTAAGATCCGCTTTGGTAGAGGAATGTGATCGACCAGCAGTAGTTTTAAGAATGCCGCTGTATGTGCAAATGCATGGACAACAGCTTCAGATCAGTACCGAACTCAGGTGTTCTTCAACAAAATGTACCAAAAATGTCTGAAAACTGAGCAAGTAGCAACTTAAGTTCTTGATGTGTTTCTTTTCACTTTTTTCCTTTCTGTTTGCACTAGGTTCAGGATGTTGTTCCTATCACAAGCTATGATACTGCTGGGTCTTTTTTGCTGCTGGGCTGTAACAATGGCTCTATCTACTATATAGGTAAGAAATGCAGGCAGGGCAGAATAAAAAGGCAGTGGTACTGAGCAGCTTAGTTCATAAACTCTTCAGTTAGTCTAAGTTGTATCAGAACAACTCTGCCTCTGTAGAGTAATAAAAAAATGTCTCTTTTCCACAGACATGCAGAAGTTCCCATTACGAATGAAAGACAACGATCTTCTAGTGACAGAATTGTACCATGATCCCTCCAATGATGCTATAACAGCGCTCAGTGTCTACCTCACACCTAAAACAAGTCAGTATTCTACCACTGCCTCTTCAGTGAGTCTGACTCACTTGTGCGTTGTTTTTTTTTCTAAATTTACTTTTTCTATTACCGCATAGCAGGGCTAAAGCAGGCAAGGTAGACCTTGACATAAACAATTAATTCTTCTTCATTTAATCATCTTCAAAGGAACGATGAACTCTAGGCGTAACTGTTCCCCTTACATCTGTGCCTACATATAAGTAGGTACATGTACTTATATGTATGTGTGCATATGCTTGTACATTATGCATTGTACATTAATGTGAATGTAATAGCATAATGCATCATATATTAATGCTCATGCATAATGTACCTTTGCTGGTTTTAAACCTTTCACACAAGATATGCCCTTAAATTATGAACTGCATTCACTGAAGTAGTTTGTGGTGAACCAGGGGGGCAGGCAACCTTGCTGTGGCATCTAACCTTATAACCAATATAATAAAAACTATTTCCATAAGCAACTGAATGACGCTTAGCTAATGTGTCTCTACACCCTTTTATAGTCATAGTGCATCTATCTTTAAATTTAAAAAACCCAACCAAACCAACCCAAACCAAAATGCCAAAAAAAACCCCGAATTGGAAGAACGTGTTACTCACATCACTATATTGATACCACAGTGACCTTTTTAACTATGGTCCTCCCTGCTCTTGCCTTGCTTTCCCATTTGCCTCTCACTAAGGCAGAAAAATAAATTGTATGTGGCACATATAGACCATATCACTGCAAGGAGTGCCAAAATATCCAATCATATGTCTTTATCCATCTCTTCTTTCACTTCCAGGAGGGAGGAGAGAATTGGAGACAAGGCTGTTGTTAAGACAATGTTGAAGAGTGTAGTATGGAATTGAACAAATGTTAGGTTTTTTTTTTTTAGTGGCAAGATGTCCTCTCTGTTCATGGGAAAATAATGAGTAAATAGTGTTAAAAATACATATTTATCTTAGTGTGGAAGCATGGAAATACTGTTTTCTACTGCCTCATTCCCTGGCCCCAGTAAGACAAGCTTTCGTTCCTAGGGGAAACAACTGTATTCTTGCTTGCTTTAGGTGTAAGTGGCAATTGGATTGAGATTGCGTATGGCACCAGCTCTGGAGCAGTGAGGGTGATTGTACAGCACCCTGAAACAGTTGGGTCCGGGCCTCAGCTCTTTCAGACCTTCACAGTTCATCGAAGTCCTGTTACGAAGATCATGCTCTCAGAGAAACACCTTGTATCAGGTAATCTTCTTCTCTGTGCACAGAATTGTATTGGTGGTTCTCCCCCCGCCCCGAGCAATGAACTATTTGTATGCATTGCTTTGTAACTTGGGTTGTTCCCACATGTGATAGAAATGAGTTGGACAATTTGGAGGAGGGACTAGATTTGCTTGGACCCTCTTTCTTAAAGTTAAGCTTTCTTCAAAGCCTTTAGATGGTAAAAGGCCTAGGTTTTATTTGACCAGATACTGGAACAACTGACTCTTTCGCTTGTGTCTTATTCCAAGGTTGCCATTTGTGGAAATAAAAGGGTTTGTAAACAAATGTATCCCTGTCAAGTCTTATTGTTGTGGGCAGGTCCTTTAGGACTTGCCTTCTTTTAATAGCCTTTCAGGAGCTTTCTGGGTTGCAGCAAAATGTGCACCGTCTCCTCTTGGGCTATAGAAAAAGCCTTCCCATGGCTTCAGAGGGCTGTCTGTGTTTCTTCTTCCTCAGCAGGCTCCCAGTGTTTGTTGTACTATCCTGTTTGTCCTGTCTTGTGCTTAGGAAAGTGTCCTGCTTTCAGGATAGATGTAATCACTCCTCCCTCTGTAAGTAGCTATTTCACCCAGAATCCAGCAACCAGAGCATGGCAGAGAACGGATTCACTTTCTGCTGCTATCCCAATTTTTTTAAAAAAAGGAACAGGAAACATGGTATCCAATTATACTGCAAACAGCCAGAGGTCATCTATTCCCCTGCAACTTGGTGCTAAACCCTCAGTGCCAGGAAAAGGCAAAACTGTATGTAGAAAACTGAGGAACTGATGAATGAAATAGAAGAGCACTATTGTGTGATGAGGATTCTGCTGCCAGGCTGCTCTCATAACATGTCTTGTCCTAGCATCTGCACACAGAGGATTGAAGTGTGCTGTAGGCTACTGGTGCTGACTCAGTCAGACCTTAATGTTGTGTTCCACCTGTCTCTGTTTATCGAATTTCTGAGGGACAAAACTAATAGGAAACAAGACATCAGCAACAACTTGTAGATTGTCTGGAGATGCTGTGTGACCTGGCATTGACTAAATTCTGCTTGATCGCTCAATCTTGAAAAACTTCTATAATGATTTCCATATGATAGTTTATCTCAAAAGCTTTGCCATCCCTTATAAATGTTATTGTACATCTTTTCCTTTCTAGTTTGTGCTGATAACAACCATGTACGGACATGGACTGTGACTCGATTCCGGGGCATGATTTCAACTCAGCCAGGCTCAACACCTCTTGCATCATTCAAAATCTTATCCCTGGAGGAAGCAGAGAGTCATGGCAGTTACTGTTCTGGGAATGACATTGGTAGGATGTCTCTTGAATGTGCAAGTCAGCTGATGGTGTAAGCTCTTACACAGTGCCCTCCCCTTGAAAGGAGGGCAGGGATCTCTAAGAGTCACTTGGAAATATTCACTGTTTAGGCTGTATAGAGTGAGTACACTTAAAGGGCTTACTCTGAAGGTGAGAAAAAGGGAGGAAAAACTTTAGAACACAGATACCAAACCTCTTTCTTGAGCAAACTGATGTAGCATTTGACTTTTGGTTTAACTAGAGAATGACAGAAAGCGCAGGAGACTGTGTTAAAGGAGATGAGTATAGGAAGGTTTGGGTCTATTGCAAATTCCAGTTCACTGCTCAGTCGGGATTAAATGATGGACATGTGAAAAATTCTTAAATGAATTTGAAGTTGTGACAAAGTTTACTGAAGCCTTGAAACTGCAGAGGCAAATGGTGCTAGCACATTGCTATAGCGAGATACTGAAGGAATGCATGACAGTGAATATGGGTAGGCAGGTAGTCTTGATTCCTTTGTGGACTGAGTCTTGCAAATGAACCTTTGATTAATAGGATGCCCTGTGAACAGAGGGTGGGGTCAGTACTATGCCAAGAAACCTGATTAAGCCTTTAGACATGTAAGGGCTGCAAAATAAGAAAGTACTTATTTTTATTACAGAGGCCTAATGTAGGGTTTCTACTGACATAGCGATTCCTCTAGGAACATGCAGGAACCTCAAGAATGGGTGTCCTTTAAAACAAAAGGACAAAAAATATTGGTATCTGCAGAGGCTTCTAACTATTGGATGGCTTTTTCTAGCTATTAGTCATCTTTGGTTCCCTGGTCCGGATGCTTTATAGTTGCAGTGGACATACTGACATGAGTTTGGGTCTTCAGGACTGCGTAGGGAAGAGGGTGAGGGAATTGAAACAAACAAAAGAGTGATTTTTTTTTTTTTTTCTCTAGGGCCCTTTGGTGAACGTGATGATCAACAGGTGTTCATCCAAAAAGTTGTTCCCATCACTAATAAGCTGTTTGTAAGGCTGTCTTCAACTGGGAAAAGGTACCTCCATGTTTAGGGTTTTAAGTGGGAAAGGAGCAGGACTGTTCAGGTGGCAGTCGCCTATCCCTTGAGGATGCATGAGGTTGCGCTTAGCAAGCTTTTAATATGCTTGACAGCTCTGGCTGAACTCTAGTTTGTGTGTTAGTAACAGAACTGGTCTTAATGATCTATTATAATCTAGAAGCCAAACGGCACTTTAAAAACTGTGGTATCAGGGACTCACTTCATGGGGCTCACCTGCTGAGCTCACAGTGCAAACATTTGTGTGCCTCTACAGAATCTGTAACTCTCAGACATGGTACCATGTTATCATTAGATTTCAAAAGTAATGCTGAAGTTGCTGGTGGCAGCGATTATGCCGCTCACAAAGGCAGGCAGGGAGGCAGTTGCTCTCTTCCTTTGCATTTGTCTTTAAAGATATTAGAACCTTTAAAACTGAGAGACTGTCTTCTAGGTCAGCTTTACAATTATTTAGTTAGGCTTGATAAATAATATTGTACTACATTGCTGCCAATGTAGTAAGAAAAGTTGCCAAATAACCTCAGCTGCTTTTCTTCCTGTTAGGCTAGGAAGATGGCAAGAGATCAGAAAATATCGTGCGTCTCAGTTCTGTGCTTATTATTCTTGCATCTCTTGCCTAATAACTGTGAATCTGGGTGAAAACATTGATGCCTTAACACTCTTGGCATATGAATTGAGGACAGAAGCCCTGTGGATTACTCATGTGCACCTTCCCGCCTTCCTCCTTATTTCAGGCTAGATGTGTATGTAGTGGAGAATTTTATTAGATGACTTCTTTTCACACTTCTTAGGTAAAAAGCTCAAATCAAGGGGCCAGTAAAACAAGTTACCCAAAATATGTGAGGTTCTGGTGTGGAGTCTTGCCTAGCAGCTTAGTTCTGGGAGTCTCTTTCCTCTCACTCCCCACATAAGCTTCTAAAGTAAAGGGAGAATAGCAATGGAGATCTGCCATGACATGCCATGACTTGACAAGTGATATTGCAGTTGTCTTAAGACAAAAGTTTTCCATATAGATAACCGTGGGTTTATCATCCTTCGATTTTTTTGCGTATCTTTTATATGGTTAAACATGTTGTCTCTGCAGGTTAGTTTCCTAGAGTGTCTAGCATATGAAGGGGTTAGTTGCTGTCATTCTTGTGAGAACCTTAGGTTTCTAATCATTGCAAACTGAAAAAGGACGTCGAACTTATGGGGGGGGTTCCCTGATTAAAACTAAACAAGTGGTAAGACTGTAAATGGCCTGGGGGGGAAGGTGCTGTCTGCAGCTGAGCAGCATGCTGGTCATACAGGGGAAGGAATGTTGTCTGGAAGAAAGGTTTGTGGGTTTTTTTTTTTCTGATGGCAAGTTTGGTACCTTCTCAGAATATCAAAACAGTACTGACTTTACTGGCCAAATTCTGCCAAGTGCAATTGTTTTGGTAACTTGGGGTTTCCCTTCCTGTAGGATCTGTGAGATCCAGGCAGTTGACTGCACTACCATTTCGTCATTTACTGTGAGAGAATGTGAAGGCTCCAGCAGAATGGGCTCCCGGCCACGCCGCTACCTCTTCACTGGGCATTCAAATGGCAGCATCCAGATGTGGGACCTGACCACAGCTATGGACATGGTTAATAAGAGTGAAGACAAAGGTAAGTTGTATTATGCCAGAACTGTGGTGTGGTTCTTTTTCCGTCCTCATATGTGCATGACTACGGTAAATGGACTTGGGCACTAAGAGCTGTCTCTTTCAGATGTTGGCGGTCCCACAGAGGAAGAGCTGCTCAAGTTGCTGGACCAGTGTGACTTGAGTACGTCTCGCTGTGCCACACCCAACATCAGTCCTGCCACCTCAGTTGTTCAGCCAAACCGGCTCCGGGAATCTAATTCCAGGTAAGTCACTAAGGGTGGCACCGGCTGCAGACACCAAAGGTTTTACCATTCAGGCAGGCAAAGAGGGATTTGGTGACCTGGATGCTGTAGCTGAGTCCCTGAATTCATGCCCTAAATGTCTTGAACTACACACACAGAGTCCTCAATTTCTGTTGGTTTATATGTGTGCAGAACAAAGTATCCTATGAGAATCTGAAGTAAGTGATCTGGAAGCCCTTGTGTGGCGGTTGTGATGAGTATATTGCTATTTTAGTGGGAGTTGTGGTGGTGGGTGGAAGCAGAGTGTGCAGAAGAACTGGCTGCTATTCTCAGCCTAACATATCTTCTTGTCCTTGATGTTTTTCTTTTTTGAAGCCTCCAGTTGCAGCACCACGAAACAATCCATGAAACAGCCACCTATGGTTCTGTGCGGCCGTACAGAGAAAGCCCCCTACTGGCAAGAGCAAGGCGGACAGAGAGCTTTCACAGTTACCGGGACGTCCAGGCTTTTAACTTATCCAGCAAAAGCCCAACAGAAAAGACAGCTGCTGCAAATGGGAATTCAAGCCAGACAGAGGCCAAGAAGGCAACAGCTGAGGGCAGTGCAGCTGAGAGGAAGGCAGTCCTGACAACAGCACTTGAAGTGCGAGGCACAGGCATGACAGATGCAGGGGGGTGTTGCAGTACAGAAGTTAACCGTCTGCCAGAGAGTTTGCTGGATCTCAAACGAAGAGGACCAGAAGAGGAGAGTGAAGCAAAAGCAGAAAGCAAAAAGAAAATGGGGTTTGAAGGAGCTGGCTTCCTGGGAAGGAAGAAAGTGCCTCTCCTGGCCTCTGCACCAGTCCTTGCTGAAGGTGGGCCTGAATTACCTGGTGCAGCTTCTCCATCGCCTACAAAGACAGCTGCTTCACCACGTCACCGGAAGAATGACTCATCCTGCCAAGACTATGGCTTGTGAAAATGTGACTGGTGGCAAAGATGAAGTGCAGGTGCCTTCTGGCTGGTAGCAGGCATAACATTACATGTTGTGGGTTGTTTCGTGAATGGGGCTTTGTTCTGATACCCAGAATGAAAATTGTAAGGTTATGAGAAAGTACTTGGCTGCTGCCAAGCCTTTGAAGAGTCATCCACATCAATGTTTGGCTTTATGTAATGCTCCGAAATGTAGTACGGTACTTGGTCCAAAATATTGTTGTGCATTCGTGTGTAAATGTGGTCAGGCATGTGATATGTTGTGATTATTTTTATTTTGGGGGAAGGGAGGGTGCTAAAGGAATACTTGGTTGCTCAGTGGAAGATGCCTTTTAGGTGCAGCTGCACACTGCTCTGCAGAGCTGCTGCTGTCTTGGCTGGGTTTTGCCCTGTTCACAGGGCTGCCTCTGTAGTCTTGTTTTATGAATGGGATCCTTGCTCTGTATGCTGCTGTCTGAAATCTGAAATGTTTTGTGCAGGAAAAGGAGGAAGCTATTCAAAATAGCATATTATTTTGCCTCTTAGTCCAAATAAATTGCCAGAGGAGTGTTGCTTGTGCTTTCTGAAAATGTGTGGTATCAGATGATGGGTTTTGCTGATCGTGACTGAGAGCATGCATAAAAATACGATTGGCAGAATACACAGAACTGGTAGTCTCTTGAGGGCTTCCTTGTCACTTTCTCTGGAAAAAGGACAGAGATGAATATGGGAGTAGGTTTGCTGTCATGGTGTAATAATTCTCAATTACAAGTGCCTTGACATGATATTTCCTACCTGTGTTGCGCTGGCTGCTTGCTGTTTCCTCCTAGTTTACTGTGGGTGGTGAATAAATTTTATTGCCTGTAGATTAGTAATACATAAGCAAAAGGGAAGGCTGTGACAGCAAGTGTTTAACAGGGAGTAGGTTAGGAGGTTTGCTACCTCTGAAAAAGCATGCTTGGAGTTAAGCATTCATGGCCTTTTTTTTTTTTTTTTTTTTTTAAACTTGTGCTGAGAGGGTGGGGAAGAGGGAGGGAGAGGATGCAAGGGTTAAAGCAACTCCATAAGAATTACGTCATTTGCTGTTTATTCACCTGTGCAGGAACACAATGTTGTGGTGGAGCTTTGTCAGGCCAGGAAAAGACATGGCCATGCTGCCACGAAGGCCCCTTCTAGCCACATACTGGTTTTTGGACATGTAAGATTTTCCTTACCAAACACACTCCCCCTCCTGCCCCCACAACTCCCCTCAGCTGTGAAAGTTGGATGAGAGACAAAGGTGAGAGCCTCTACCTTCACAGTCTTCTGCTACTGCATGACTTAGGGATTTTCAAAATGTTCTCTTACCTTTCTGAGGTGTCAGTGCTAACACACCATTTTTACTACACAGAGATGATGGAAAAAAGCCAACTTACATCCCCCCATCCTCTCCCAACAAACAGTTTTCTCTTTTAACTAGTGGGCATGGGGTGGGGAAGTAGCAGCCCTGTCCCCTACCCCAAAGGTCGTGCAGGCTGCTTTTGGCAAGTTACCCACTTTGCATTTTCTAGAGAAGGTAGTTGTGGTCTTCAGAGGTGGGTGTCAGTGAATGTGGTGTGCTCCTTGGTGACTGTGCTGAAGCCTTTGATGACGTTGACAAGATCATCTTCATCTACATACTATTAGGAGGGGGAAAAAAAAACAAACAACCAACACATAAGCCAAAGCTGTACCAGACTAAAGGTGATTCATTTCTATTTCCTCCTACCCTTAAACAATGGTTCTGAAATAGTCAGATATGTGCATTTCTACCTCTCTACATGTTTTCCCATTCCTCCCAGCATGAGGTAAGAACTTATTCAAGCCCCTGAAGCCAAACCAACTAGATTTTTCATAGTAAGCAACAAAAGTTAAAAAAAAAAATCTGTTACTAGACATATCTCTATCTGATAAATGGTAAGTAAAATAGTGGGTTTTACAGTGTGATGGGGAATGTGGACAGATGAAAAGGAAAGGAATGCATGTTTACAGTTTTGTATAAAAACTCTGTCATCCATGATTTGTGTAAGATTTTGTTCTTCAAGCTTCTAAAGTAGCAGCTGAGCTTCTTCCAACTGCACTGATGTTAATGAATTGAGCCAGAGAAAGAGTTGAAAGCAAGAGAGAAACAAACTTTTTCCATAGCATAAAGAGGTCACCAGCAGTGTTACTGCAGATACTTCAACCATTGAGTATATTAATTTGCAAGGTGGACAAAACCTGCTGACAGTCCTAAGCTACTGAGTGTAATAAAGGGAAGAACTGCGTGAAAAGCATTGCAGGAGGTTTGTTTGCAAGAGCGTAGCTGAGCAACACAGGGGCAGAACCAGTTAGGTTGAGGGACATGTAAAGCAACATACAGAGGGTAAACAGAAAAGCCCAGCTTTTTATATATAGCTGATTTTAGAAAGCAGCTGAGCTCATGCTGTCAGGGTTGTTTGCCACCAAAAGTGAGAGGAAGTTTTTGTTCTGCTCCTACCACTTCTGAAACTCATTGGACTAGTCTGTAAACCAGTTCTAACATACCGACATCCAGGATGTGTACGGGGAGTTCGTAAGCAAAACCAAATCATGGTATGGGCACAAGAGCAGCAGACAGAGCAAGAGCTTTCTCTCTTAGCACAGGGAAGCTGTTCTTTTGGCTAGAGACAGTATAGAGGTACGTGCTGGGTGGGCTGTTAGTCCCCATGGAATTAAATCATGATGATGGCTGTGCGGCAGCCATTCTAGCTGTTTGGTGTACTGAAGGTGAAAGCCCAAGAGAGCTGCCTGGATTTATCTGCTGGAAATACAGCACAGCAGAGAGAAAGCAGTCTCGGAGGTTCCTGGAGTGTGTGGGAGAGAACTTCCTGACACACCTGGTAAGCGAGCCAACCAGGGGAGGTGCCCCGCTGGACCTGCTCCTTATGAACAGAGAAGGCCTGGTGGGTGATGTGGTGGTCGGAGGCTGTCTTGGGCTCAGCGACCATGACATGATAGAGTTGTCTATTCTTGGAGAAGTAAGGAAGGGGGTCAGCAAAACCACTACCCTGAGCTTTAGAAGGGCAGACTTTGGATTGTTAAGGCATCTGGTTAACAGACTCCCTTGGGAGGCAGTCCTGAAGGGCAAAGGAGTCCAGGAAGGCTGGATGTTATTAAAGAAGCAAGACTCAAAGGCACAGGACCAGGCCATCCCCATATGCTGTCCAGCAAGCGGGGGAGAAGACCAGCTTGGCTGAATAGTGAGCGTTGACTGGAACTCAAAAAAAAAAAAAAGGGCAAGCTTACAGCCTTTGGAAGAAGGGGCAGGTGACTCAGGAGGACTACAAGGATGTTGTGAGGTTATGCAGGGAAAAGATTAGGAAGGCGAAGGCCCAGCTGGAACTTAAACTGGCCGTCTCCATTAAAGATAACAAAAAAAATGGTTTTATAACTATATCAGTGACAAAAGGCGGGCCAGGGAGACGCTCCCTCCTTTGTTGGATGCGGAAGGTAACCTTGCCACAAAAGAGGAGAAGGCTGAGGTACTTAATGCTTTCTTTGCCTCAGTCTTTAATAGTCAGAATGGTCACCCTCGGGGTTGTCAGGCCCCTGTGCTGGGAGATGGAGCTAGTATGCAGAATGAAGGCCCAGTTGTTGGAGAGGTGGCAGTCACTGACCTGCTCCTTCACCTGGATGTTCACAAGTCCATGGGGCCAGATGGGATCCACCCGCGGATACTGAGGGAGCTGGCAGAGGAGCTCGCCAAGCCGCTCTCCATCATTTATCAGCAGTCCTGGTCAACCAGAGAGGTCCCAGACGACTGGAAACTGGCGAATGTGACACCCCTCTACAAGAAGGGTCGGAAGGAGGAGCTGGGGAACTACAGGCCTGTCAGCCTGACCTCGGTGCCAGGAAAGGTCATGGAGCAGATCCTCTTGAATGCTGTTACGCAGCATGTGTGGGACACCCAGGGGATCGGGCTCAGCCAGCATGGGTTTATGAAAGGGAGGTCCTGCCTCACTAACCTGGTCTCCTTCTATTATAAGGTGACCCACTTAGTGGATGAGGGGAAGGCTGTGGATGTTGTCTACTTGGACTTTAGTAGGTCCTTTGAGACTGTCTCCCACAGCATTCTCCTGGAGAAGCTGGCTGCTCATGGCTTGGACAAGTGCACTCTGCACTGGGTTAAAAACTGTCTGGACAGCCGAGCCCAGAGAGTGGTGGTGAATGGAGTCAAATCCAGTTGGTGGCCGGTCATGAGTAGTGTTCCCCAGGGCTCAGTGTTGGGAGCCAGTCCTGTTCATTATCTTCAATGATGACCTGGATGAGGGGATTGAGCGCACCCTCAGTAAGTTTGCAGATGACACCAAGCTGGGTGGAAGTGTCGATCTGCTGGAGGGCAGGAAGGCCCTACAGAGGGACCTGGACAGGCTGGATCGTTGGGCCGGAGCCAACGGTATGAGATTCAACAAGGCCAAGTGCCGGGTCCTGCACGTGGGTCACAACAACCCATTGCAACGCTACAGGCTTGAGGAGGAGTGGCTGGAGAGCTGCCTGGAGGAAAAGGACCTGGGGGTGTTGGTTGACAGCCGGCTGAACATGAGCCGGCAGTGTGTGCAGGCGCCAAAGAAGGCCAACGGCATCCTGGCTTGTGTCAGGAATAGTGTGGCCGGCAAGAGCAGGGAGGTGATCGTGCCCCTGTACTTGGCACTGATGAGGCTGCACCTCGAGTACTGTGTGCATTTTTGGGCCCCTCACTACAAGAAGGATATTGAGGTGTTGGAGCGTGTCCAAAGAAGGGCAACGAATTTGGTGAAGGGTCTGGAGAACAAGTCTTATGAGGAGAGGTTGAGGGAATTGGGTTTGTTTAGTCTGGAGAAGAGGAGGCTGAGGGGAGGCCTTATCGCTGTCTACAACTACCTGAAAAGGGGTGTAGCAAGGGTGGGGAGGGGTGTGTCAGACTCTTCTCCCTAGTAACAAGTGATAGGACAAAAGGAAATGGCCTCAAGCTGTGCCAGGGGAAGTTTAGATTGGATATTAGGAAAAACATCTTCACCAAAAGGGTTGTCAAACATTGGAACAGGCTGCCCAGGGAGGTGGTGGAGTCTCCATCCCTGGAGGTATTTAAAAGAAGGGTAGATGTGGTGCTTGAGGATATGGTTTAGTGGCAGACCTGGCAGTAATAGGTTAGCGGTCACTGAACCCCTTCCCACACATTTGCTCAGAGAAGGGTGGAAGCCGGGGAGGCGGTGGGGGGTTAGAAATTAAAAAGCCTGTTTCCTGGTGACAAGAGGAAGGGAAGGTGCTGCTGTCCTTGACTTGAGTATCATCACTTCTTATATCTGGTTGTTCAGGGATGTTGGTGACACTGGACAATCCTGTCCTCTCCTCTATTAAAAGACATATTTTGCCTGCCCCTGCAACCTCCTAGTCCCATGTGGACAGAGTTTGAAGTTATTGTCACGAACACCAGATGATCTGCGTTGTGACTGACCAAAGGACAGAGAGCAGGTCTCATCAGCAATTGAGTCCAAGCTCACAGAACAGGAGTCACTACAACACAAGATCCTGCTTCTGGTGCTGAATGTGTGAAGGATGTCCAGACACATGTACATTTGCTGAAATGCATGGGGAGAAAAGCTTATGAGTTGACCAAATAGAAGGGAATTCTTCAAGGTGCATATCCCTGGTAGACCATGCAGTTATTGGGTTAATGGAAACCGTAGCAGCTGTGGCACAACAGCATTACAGAGCAACAGGAGCCCTTACCAAGCCACGACCAGTCGTGCGATGATTGCGAATAATGGCATCCCAAGGTGATTCTTCAACAAGTGACTTTTTGTCATACAGGTCGAGCAGCTGGCTGACACTACGATGAAGAGAGGCTTGGGAATATGTGCAATTTAGCTGGCTTTGACTTGGTCTCCTTGCCCCAGGTGCGATATGGACACTGCGGTTGCTTGTGGGAGAACCAGCACCTGGAATTTTCGTATCTGCCAGCCCCTATGAGGAAGACATAAACTAATAAATCAAAAATAAAAGGGCATGGCCTCAAATACTTTATCTGAGCAAAACCAAAGCAGGAGTGGAAGAGAACAGAGAAACCCATGCTTCAAAAATCATGCACAGTTATAAATGGTTATAAATTAAAAAAAAGACACACACCCCCCCACCCAAATGGACCTTTCTCCTTTGTAGGACAACCTCATCATTAAAAAGGTAAAAAGAGGTCTTTCGTCTTCCTAATTTTTTTTTTTAAGTAGCCAACTGGCAAAGGTTCAAAGATTTTTTGACTACCAGAATTATAGCCCAGACTTGCACAGCAAGGGAATGTTTAACAGACTTCTTTCAGTTATCAGGACCAGGGAAAAGACATTCACCCATCAAAAGAAACATGCAATGTAAGATGCCTTCGAGCATGCTCTTTGGGTCACCTGGCACATCACACATCTTGCAATTCTGCAAGCTAATGACTTTACCTCAAAGTGCATTGTGTAACTTTTGAGAGTGACACTGCTTGATGAATCAGACGTGTCAGCAATGGTCTCAAACTGAGATTAAAGAGAGGGAGGAAAAGCATTAGGGCAGGTGCAGTCTGTTCCTTACAGAGGGTGTGAACTAGCTGCAGCTCTGTGAAGGGGACCAATGTAGCAGGATGTGGGAAAGTAGGGGAACTGGCAAAGAAGAGGCACTATTTAACTTTTAACTGGTCATCAAGCACTGTGTGAGGAGCCAGCTTTGCTTGCTTGACCTATTAACAACTGTAAACCACAAGTAATTTTGCCACTTCACAGTAGCTCTATCCTAACTTCTCAGGTTAAGTCAGTCCTTCATCTGATGCACTGTAGAATCTTCCTTTCTATTAAGTCCATGAGCTTCTGGAAAAAGAAAAAGGAAAGAAAAGAAAAAAAAAAAAAAACAAAAAAGGGCAGGAACAAGGAAAGGAATTGTGCAGGCACGCCAACAGCAAAGACATTTTAAAGTCAAGAGGAACAGCGCAACATGACAGACTGTCAAAGAAAAGGAATCAAAACCATGAGACCAAAAAAAGTTGTTTCTTATGCTCTTAGCCTTTGCCAGGAGAAGGGGCACACTGGAAATCCCATTGTTTCCAAGAGCTCATTCACTGAGGCACAGATGCAGCTTCTTGGCACTGAGACAAGAAGGAACAGAATGCGTGAAGGATGCAGGGGTCACTATCCTGCTTGATGGCACTCACAGGAAAAAGAAGCTGAGAAGTGACAAGAAGAATCATCTCATGGCCTGTGCCTGGGAAGAAGCATGGAAATAGAAAGCACTGCTGTTCCCATTCTCAGTCTTGTAACAATTGCCATATTCCTTTTGTCTTGCTTTTCTTCAAAGGGTAGGATAGCAGTACTGCTCTGCTACATGGTGGAACATGTTCTTTATCCTTTTTTTTTTTCTTACAGAATTATGACTTGTCATAATTAAAATGGTACAAAGCCTCCCCCTTTATCACTCCCCATCAGTCCTCCTCCCACCTCTCTGGTGGTCCTGCTGTGGCTTTATGTGCACAGATGCACACACACATTTTGGGACAAAAGGTCCCTAGCTTTTCCCTTGTTGCACTCACTCTCCCCCAAACCTTCCTGGTATGCAGCTCATTCTAGAGCAGTCCAGCTCAGTGGTGGGTGGATACTGGAAAGAAATAGAGCTTCTCCCTAAGCCCTGTTTTTTGCTGGCACCTTTCATGGATACCTGACAAAGGCTGTCAGACTGATCCTGGTTAGCCATTCACAATAGATAGGTAGGACTACATGAAAGGTTCCTCTGAAAAACATTTTATCACCACCCTTCTCACAGCATGCCAAGGCCGTTTAGCTCTATTGGAGATGTCAGATAACATCAGGTGACATCAGTGGCTTTGCATTTTCTGTGACTCCGTATCAAAAGTTTTCGTAAGGCATCAGAAGCATTTCAGGGCCTGCAGACCAGGCCACCGTAGGAATCTTTTTGGACTAAACACCTGAAGCCTGGATGTCTGTGCCCACACAGATACACCAGACAGCCCTCTTCCTGCAATGAACAGCCTTCATTTGGTAACCAAGAGTGCAACAAAATGGTGGCAGAAGGAAGAAAAACTCTGTGTGTGTGTGTGTGGGCAGATAAAAGTATAAGACAATGATTTTATATATACATAAACACATTGCGTTGCATAACACATTGCATTTTACCAAACATACCGGATGGGTTTCACCTGATGAGTACACACTCATTGGTGATGTTCTTTTCTGGAGTGGAACTAAAGGAGGTCTGTCTCGTGCATAGGGTTGCTTGTGGACTTTCCTTTGAAGAATTAAGGAGAGAAGAATAGCCAAGAGGATCAAACCTAAAACTACCATCAACACTGCAAACCACAACTCATTGTAGAATTTTGTATGTTTGGCCTCTGCTTTGTCCTTCTCTCCAGGTGTTGTCAAGATCAGGCCTGTAAAAATCAAGAGGGATTAGGGGAGAAAGGGAATGTTATTTCAGAAAGCGTTTAACAATATGCTATCCCTTTCCTCACTAATAAATTAGGCAGAAATTTAAGTAATTTTGTCGTCATGTGCTTATTTGCACTTATGTTCAAGGTGGCATAATGGTTCAATATGCCAGCGGGCTATAATAAAAAGCTTACTACCCTCAAGAGACCCTGCTTAAAGTTCTGGCATTGCTGCTCAGGCTGGAAATCACCAATGCATCAGCAGCTCTTGAGAAAGGAGGCGGTGGAGGCAGAATGCAAGAAAAAAAAGGGTTCTCCAAGTAACCTTGAAGAGTGGAAATGACTGTGGTAATTTCAGAGCAGTACAGACAGAGGATATTCTCTCCAGCACTGTGTAGTTGCAGGCCTGTGCAGTTAAAAAGAGAGAGGGAGGAAGACTGAACTGAAGTGTGTGATAAATTAATAGAAAAGCAAACATGAAACATTTTATTCCTCCTTCCCCTGCCTGTTAGAAAAAACAAGCACTTGGCTGGCTTTGCTCATACACAACGCAAGCATAAGAAATCTCAGTGACAGGATTTCCTGGTTATTTGAAATCCTACATGCGAATCCAGACTTTGCTAAGGAACTTCCATCACCTTTGCTTGCAAGCCTGTGCTGCAAGTTGGCTGTGGTGCTGATCGAGTTTGCAGTACACTCTGGGTACAAGCAGCAATCAAAAGAAAAAAGGAGCAGACTGTGGAAGGTGATGGATGTAGAGCAACTGGGAACATTGTATAATGCCTTTAGTGCAGCCAGCCTTGCCTGAAATTCTGCAGGTGAATGGAGTGAGAACATGAAAAGGGATATAAGGGGAATGCAGTGTAAAGAGTCATTGCAAAGACAAGGCCCGTCTTTTTTAAGAAGCTGAACAAGATTAAACTCAAATGATAAATGAATGAATTAAAGAAAATACATAATCTAGAATGGTTTAAGCTTAGCTTTGCTTCCCAGAAAACTAAGGCGTTAAAAAAACCTGAAACTTTTTACTGGTAGGCATCTATTACTCAAGGGACAACAAGGGACTGGGATGTCACCACACTAAACTCCTTCACTTCCACATAACAGGCAAAGGCCTCATGGAAAGAAGGGAAGCAGCAGATGTTATAAATCAGGTGCTGACAGCATCTCGTATGACATCCTCATAACCTTGTTAGGGGAGCTCATCCCAGGTGAAACTGCAAACTGAGACTGGCTGGTTGGTCATACGGAAGGGGCAGGTGGGTGCTTTCACGCCCCTTGCTGGGTTGGGTGGGATGCAGGGAGGAGAGAGGATGTATATTTTCATTGTCAAACTGAGGAGGAATGTGAGAGGACAGGGTTAGAATTCAAGATAAGCTTAATTTGGAGCTAAAACCTGGAAGAGCACAGATTCTGTTCAGAAGACAAACCCACTACATTTTGGAACAATATATTTGTGAAAAATAAAAGAAAAAATATTAGATATCTAGAGAGAGGTTCTGAAGCTGATCATGATGTAAAGGAACAGAAATCCATCCACAGCAAAAAAGGAACATTATCCACATGCCTCATGCCCTTTAGGGTACGTCTTTAGACAGTAAGGGATCCCCCGATCCTGCAATGAGATGCCATCCTGTCTGGCATGCACAACATACAAAATTTATACCACAAGCACATAAACTCAATAGGTGCTAGGTAATTTCTTCACATATTTACCAACTCCATCTCCAGCACTGTACTTGATGACCGGTGTCATGGCACTCCCTTCATCGGTGATACAGGTCACTTGAAACAAAAAGGCTGAGCAAAAAGGTTAGAAAAAACTGTCAGCAGGAGAAACCAAATTCTCTAAGTGCTGCTTTTGTACCGTGATCCACCACCAGCGATGGCCAGGTCTGAGAAAAGCCAAGGCAGGCATAGCACATAACCCATCATAACCCACCTGAGTCCCAGATCAGAGTCCCATAATCCCTTATACATGGGTATTGAACTAAACTGTGAACCGTGGCAGATCATAGGTAGTCCCCACTGTGATGTTGCTACAGATCACGTTCCTTTTTCGCTACCTAGTCCTCCCTCTTCCAATGACCTGTAATGGGCAACTTTCAATTTATTAATAATTTTGCCCTAAATCCCTCATACTCCATCCATGGCTGGTACAAACATGTTAAGAATGTTTTAATAAAAAAGAAAAGTATTAGCATCATTGCTGTAATCAGGAAGTTAAAAAATAAATTACAAAATCCTTTGACATACGAAAAACCCCAGTGCTTTAGAAACAGGAAATATTTTTCCTTTTTTTTGTTTTTTCCCCTGTTGACAGAACTTGTTTGTATTTTAAAGACTGCAAATTTCTGAAAGAGAAACTGCATTTCAAAACATGGCTGATTCTAAGAGCTACTGACTTAATTTGGTTTGAACGAAAATTCAGGCTCCAGTCCTTTCTGAAGCTTTCCATGCATTTCCTAGAGCGTAGCCCTGAAGGGTGGAATTGCAACTCAGCTCCAGGATTGGGAAAGCTCTACCCCCACAATGAGCCAGACGAGTCTTACCCAGTCAGGTACGATGTTTAAGGGGAAGCTTAGCTCCAAGGATTTTTGTTTCAAGCATCTGCCTAGATGCACTTCAGTATGTCTGTAGCACACTCCTGTGCTCTTAGCTTGGGATGGCTATGGAAAAGTTTTCTTAAATTTAGCATACAATAATATTCATTTAGCTCAAGTCTCTTTCACAGAGAGAAAGCTATTGGAAATTGAAACTGACTTTTGTCAGATGTCCTTGGTAAATACAGCTCAGTGTCGAAGCCACTGTAGATGCGTTGCCCGCTCTCAGTTAACGCATACTCCTTCAGGCGGCCATTCAGTACAAAAGTGCGACTCCAGTCTATGTGGATGGTAGATAAATTGCTGACAACGGAGAATGGAGCCATGTACCGAGGTGCTGCAAAACAAGGAAAGAAGCTCATTTCTAACCAACAGGCATGACTGAGTTATACAGCACAGAGAAGGAGACTCTGCATGATAAAAGCTCTCTGTCGAATGCACTCCCTCTCTTTCTCAAACACGTGTATGAGTAGGGATGATACAAAGAGAAAAGAGAAAGCTGCTGTAGCATACCAGCCTTTACACTGAGAAAGCAGAAATGTCTCATATCTTTAAAAAAAAGACCTAGAACTTCCTTCATTTGCCTTTGTGTATGTGGTACAGACACCAGAACTGTATAAATTAAATTCCAGCTTAAGATGGGAGACAGGGAGACACAAGAGGTTGCGCAAGTTCAGCTGCAGCACACTAGGCTGTGGGAACAGAGCTGCTAAGGAGAGAACTATTTCGCAAGTCCCAAGAAATTGCCCATGATCATCTTTTAACACATGCACATACATGAAAACATGGGGTTTCAGAAAAGCAAGAGCAGGTGGCAGGCAGAGAGAAAAGAAACCCAGAACTCACTTCAGGGAGGAAGAGTTCATCAGCTGGGCTCAAGAGCTTGCTGGCAAAAGATTTCATTTAAGTTTGAGGTGGTCCTTTCTTGTGGCTTTGCCATTAAGCCATGTGCCCAGTACATGCCGGTTTGTTCATAAGAAAGCTGCTTGTCCAGCTGCACTTTGCTGCTAATCGCCTGCTGTCACTAAAGCAAGCCTTCCAGGCAAGAGGAAGGAGACATTCAGAGTGAGTCAGGAGAGCTAGTGTGAAGAGGTCAGCAAGGCAAGAAAAGCAAGACTGGAAGAAGAGGGCTGCAGACCCAGTGGGCAGGGGTTTAAAACTGGGCTTCAAACCCTTGCGTTTTGTATGTCTTACCAGTTCATTACGAATTTTCTCCATTTAAGTTTGCTATCATGTTCCAGCTTTTTAGTTTGCAATTTAATAAAACACAGCTTTAGAGATAAGGACCTTTTTCTATTTTTTCAGTGGTGACATTAAAGAAAATCTGGGGCTGTTCCACCTGAAATTTTCAGCTATGGATGTAGCAGACACATCTTTAGTAATTACTGGGCAGACCTACCAAGTGATACAAAAGGGATTTTTAGAAAGGTGATTCTGAAACCCTGACACAGGACTATGTGTTAAAAAGTGAACATCCTCTTTGCCCTGACCTGGCCGGCTGAGGTAGAATACCCATCTCATCTGTTATGGAATGACTCTGGATACAGCACTATAGATCTTCTTAAAAGCTGATGTTCGACTACTACTAATTCAGTCTTGATAGCAAAATCTATTCTGACTCTAGGCACAGGTCCTGCATGTTAAATTTCCATGCAGACCACCACATGGCCTTAAAGTACTGCCTGTGGTAGTTAGATAGGTAGCAATGAATTCTTACTTCATTTTCAACAAGGATCTAATCATTGAGGTGACATCCAAGAAAAACTCTCATGAGCCCTGGCAGAAGTGAGGCAAGAATTAGGACAGTAAGATTGTTCCTGGAAATAATCCACAGGTCTCTTTCAAGATCTCCACTTTTCCCAGTGATTATTTATGGCAATGTATTTATTACTACGCATCACCCTTCTGGTAATACTTGAACATTTTATGTTCTGCAGCTTTGCTGCCCATTCTCAGTAAAAGAAATTTTTTTCCAGGCTCCCAAGACAGAGGATGTGACATCAGATGATGAGCAAAGAAATATTTTTGAAGGAATGAGCAGCCAAACCCTAGAGCAGAATTTCAATGAATGGGCAGCAGAGGCACAGTGACCAGAAGAGCTGGTTTCTGGAGACATCATCTTTCACAGAGGTGGAGAAGTCATTTGCTGCTTTGCAACCCCCTGCATCAGAAGCAGGTATTGCTGATCAGTGAACCGTTTCTTATACTCACGCTCCTTTTCTGTAGTGAAACCAATCCATTCTGAGGCACTGCTGCCAACAGAGTTGTAAGACACGACTCGCAGGTTGTAAGTCGTGTAAGGCTCGAGGTTGGACACGTTGGCACTCTGGCCTTTTCCTGTATACTTCACCTCAGTTGGGCCAGGACTGCAAGCCTTCACTGCTGGCTGTAGGTTCAGGGGACAAGCCATATACACATGGAGCTCATAGCTGAGAAGAAAGTTAAGATTTTGATTAATCAACAGCTTTAATAGCATTAACAGTCAACCATACATTTTATCCTAATTGCTGTATGTCTAGCTACCGGAGAAGAGAATGGACCTGATCCCAGATTTTCTCTTGGGGATTTCAGCTCCAGCTGTAAGATGCCTATCAGCAATCATGGTTGTTAGTCACACTCACAGTGAACCTCTTGATGCCTGTTACCTTGCTGCTCACTTCTGCAAATCAGGATTTGCCTTAGTAACTACAAAATGCAGCTGCCTCTTTGCTGCCAGTTGATCTCACAACTTTTTGGCTGTGCAACCACAGCTGTTGGGCAATTACCTCCACTCACAACAACTCATCCTCTAAACCTTCATACACCCCAATATACTGCTCAGGAGAAAAGTAATTTTTGCATGTAAACACTTCCCAGATGACATTTAGACCACATGGGATGTCACCACCAACACTGGGAAGGAGGAGCATGGCTGTCACAACCATCCAGTGGTCTCAGCCCTGCAATACCAGCTCATGTCCAGGAATATTGTTCTGCCACCACCCCTAGCTGAGGCGGGCAGTTTCAGCTGGGTGGCAGCTCCTACCTGGTGACAATGCCATTGGGTGACTGAGGGGCGCTCCACTGGAAAGAGGCATTCCTGGAGGTCACGGTGCGGATCTGCGGTGGGGGCTGCTCTGAGGGTGGAGCTGGCTGCGTGGTGATTTGGGCCACGGGTCCTTTGCTGCAGCAGTTGAAACAGGTGCAGGCCTCCACACCAATGGAGTATGTGGTAAAAGGTTTTAGCCCATGTATTGTCTGCTGGGTGGCAGTCCCTTCTGACAGCTATAAAAATTAAGAGGGAACTTGTCACCGCTTCAAGCACCACAAGTACTAAATAAGAGTTATGGAGGTGAATAACTCCAGAAGAAGACGGGCACAAGGTTCTGCATGTCCTTTAGGTCTGACATTAATGCAGCTGTTGTGTAGTGGGAATGTGGCATTCATTTTTCTCCCATTATGAAGTTAAAGGGCACTGTTCAAAGGAAAGACCATGACATCAGTGGCCTCACAGACATCTTGAGTTGAGCTGTGACCACTGCATGTCAACTTGCAAATGTCAGTCTCAGGAACAGAGCAATAGAAAACCTTTAAGGAGAAACTCTGGGGTAAGTGGTACTGAAGCAAAAATAAATTAATAGAAAATAGCTCCATGATAAGTGTGCTAGCAAATACTCATGCAGCTCTCACAAGCTTCTTCAACATGGATATAGGAAACAGCACTGGGAAGAGTTACATGAATGTGTCTGATGGGCCAGTTTACTCACAGGCAGCACAATGTGCTCTCTGGTAGCACCTCTAAGTCAAGGGTCAAGGGCCAACATGATGCTGCTCTGCTATCAAACAGCCATTGTGCTGGGTGAGCCTGCTAGGAAACTCGCTTACACTCAGCAAGGGAGACCTGGCAGTTCTGGCAAAGAAAACAGTTCCCTCATTCTGAAACTGCTTGCAGGAACTGCCACTTCATCTGTTGCTGAAGTAATTTGTGGGTATAGCTTCTTAAGCCAAAGAAGTAAAGATATGTAGAAAACACCAATGAGGGGCAACATCTGCTCCCATTTGGCAGCACATGATTTAGCAGAGTGCAGGAAAAATAGGAAGGAAAGAGTCAAGCAAGTAAAGGAAAGCACTGGGCACTTCTTGATGCCAGAGCCAGAGATGAGCCAGCAGCACGGCAGGTGTGAGAGGATGGAAACGGAGGGCCATGCAGGCACCAAGATGATGAGCTGGCTGAATCAGATATAGACATAGCCAATTGCACTGGAATGAATAAATGTGTAATGTGCAATCGGTAGGCAGCTTAAGTTCATGGACAGGATTGATGACCTGGGAAGGTGTCCCTAGCACTTCCAAGCTGAGCAAGACGGAATAAGGGAAAAAACTCCCATACAAATATTTACCTACTTGTAAAAACCAAACAGATAGTGTTATGAACAAAAAGTATTCAAGTATTTTGCACTGATTTGGTGGTTACTGTTCCAGGCACCTTCCGCAACCTTACCTTTCCCAACATCTCCCTATTTTATAACTCTAATGAAGCCCTGCAGGTTTCCTGAGCTGAGACTGGTCGTGTTTGGACACCTAACGGTGTCTAGGCTGAAACACCAAACAGAGAAGTTGTTGCTTGGCTACTTGCACTACTCTTCAGTGCTTTACCATTAAATACTTCTTATCAACAAGGAAGATTTTAAGGGAAGCTTGTGTACAGCACTTTCTTCGGAACTTCAAATCCATAGGCTATCCAAAGCATACAATCATTTCCTAATGGATGCAGTTTCCACCTGCACCATTTGCACTGGCGGGAGCTCTCTGGAAGTGTTTCGTTTAGGTGGTTAGCCACCCCTGAACAATACTGCTGATTCCCATCACATTGTCACAGCACATCACCATGACAGAAGTGTTTAATGATCAGGTTAGTTTCTTGAGAAGCACATTTAGATGAGTGAAAGTGCTGGTGGTACTTTAGCCAGAAGAGAGCATTGCAGAACAGTTAACAACAGGAGTGCAGGAAAGGAAGACAGCCTGTAACCAACAGTAGCAGCTTGTAAGAACCAAATTGTTAGAGCTAGAAAATACAAGCTCAAATAGAAATACAGAAACAGTGCTGACAATACTTACCACCACGTTGGTCCCTCTGGTATCATTAGAAAACAGCCTGTAGATACTGACCACCCCGTTTGGCTTGAGAGGGGGGCTGATGTTCACCACAGCCACTGTGGATGCCACCATGTGGAAGAGGGGAGCTCCCAGGCCCTCAGGAGGGGCAGGGCCTGTCCGGCAGCGGGACCAGCTGCTTGGCGTCCGGCCTGCTGAGTTTACAGACCACACCTTCAGCACACAAAAACAGAGAAACTGTTAGCAAAGGAGTCAAGTCTACAGAACATTCACAGTTAGCCAGGGATGCTACTGCAGCTGTACTAACGCTTAGAAAAATGCAGCACAATGACACCCTTGTAAAATGTCCCTTGACTGCTGCCCAGCACCTCTGTTGACCCGGTGACTTTCTAACAGAAGAGTGGAATATTTCCCACATTTACATACAGGCTACATTTAGGCAAAAGAAGCCTATGTCATGTCTCAGGCAGTGTGTGTTCATGTTTTTTTCATACCTGATCCTCAAACTCTGAATTACCACCACCACCTCTGTCATACCATGCAAAGGGGACTCGAGAAGCTGTGCTCAGCAGTGATAATTTCAAAGATATGTGAACAGAAATACTGATATCCAGTCCTTCCAATTTCTTCCTTTTACACACTTTCTTCACGTATGCAAGCAGCCCCAGTGAATTCAGCCTGGCACTGTATGACACTTAAGTTATGTTCACCTTGACTAAATGGCACATGCCAAACTCTAGTTACTCTTTAAAACCAGAAAGTTTTACAAGAACATCCCTCTCTTAAAAATATTAATGTATCAATCATTTGGCAACATTTTCGGTAACCCATAATATAAATAAAGCCCATTAAAATGTATCGTTAAGTCAGCATCTCTCATTTATTTTCACATCAACATTTGCTTTATTGCATGAGCACAAAGGAAACAGCTTCAGTTCCAAGATTTGAAAATTTAGCAGCTTGAATTAGGCCTGATTAAAAACCACATGTCTCTATGAACTATGCCTACTGATTTTGTCAGCTTCCCAAAACCAGAGTGATCTGCAGACTACATAAAACTCAGCACTTATTAAACACACTCTCCAACAAATCTGCATGAAAATTAAATTTTGCTTTCATCAAGGAGTGAATAAACATATGGAAGGATGTATAATCTTATTTATCAAAAACCATTTGTATAATTAAACACGAATATCATAAAAGGTTGCCTTAGGTCGTCATTTGCATGAGTAAGTAATTTGTAGAATGTCAGGTACAATAGACAGAATAGATGGATGCGTGAGCATATAGGGTTAAATTAGGCTCAATATTAGCCAACCACATAGTGATCAATCAGAATGATAGATCTAAATGGCAATACAAGAGGACTGTCTGAGCGATTTTTAGTATAAGTATTCCTTAGTAAGCTTTCATGTTGAGCGGTTCTAACTACAGTAAAACATGCTCTTATGTGATCTGCTCAGAGGTCCTGGGGAAGTGGATGGTGGGACTATGCCTTAAAAAAAAATAGGAGGTTTAGAAATAAGAGGTCTTCAAAATCGACCCTGGAGTCCTTCCAGCATGCAATATTAAGTTTCAAGACCACAGGTCACTTCACAAGGAGCCCAGGGAAGGAACAAGCCAAAAACCACCACAGTGGCTTTGAAGATTGTGGTTCTGCCAATTACAAACCCAAATTTCCTGCCTGATTCCATCAGTAACATATAGCACCATACAGTGAAATACTACATAAGTACAGATGACGGCCTACGATAAAAAGCTCAGCCAAAGCACTTTCATTTTTGGTGAAATCAGTAATATATCTCTGTTATGAACTTTTCATAAAGTCAAATTCTGTTCACTTTACTGCAATAGGTCAAACCCTCTATCTCAGTTCAGTTCCAGCTGCTACAAAGATTTGCCCACCGTTGCTCATTTCAAGGGGCATATTTCTTTGTGGAAAGAATAAGCCATACAGGGAAAGAGCAGCTCCGAGTGTGCGACTGGCATCGACTGAGCACTGACCTGAGCTCAAATGCTCCAGTTATATCCAGGCTGTGGCCTTAATGAGCATGGAGCGTAACAGTGTCGGACCTGACCTGCTGAGCAAGCTGCCCACAGCAAAACTGAAGATGATGAGTTAGGAACAAAGGCTTCCTGTGTAGCATAGGAATTTGGCCTCAGAATGGGACCCCCTAGGAATTTTGGAGGAGAGAGGGCTGCGTCTCACTTGGAAAGCAGACACCTCACTGAGGGTTGGATGGAGACACCTTCCTCTATTGATCCATCTCCTACCATAAGTGCCTATGCCCTGTCTTTCAGAAAACAAGCCTTATTTCAAACAAACAAGGGCTCTTTCTTTCAAAACACTGTCTTAGGACAAGGGAAAAGGGGGTGCTCATCCCCTTTCATACTACGGCTAAGTGGATAAAGGACTCCTCCAGGAGGCAGGTAATTTAGGTTCATTCACATGCTCCAATGGAGGCAGTCAAGCCTGCCCTCCAGAGTGGGAATGCCCAAGCGGATGACCCATCTTTGTACGTGGGGTATTCCCTTCAGGGCTTTTCACTTTGCATGAACACAATGAAATCAAGGTTAACTGGGCAGAGAATGAGCAAGTGGAAGCAGACATGGTTCCCCAGTCCAGCCCTTGCCCAGGGAGGGGGGGGGGCTGATGTTGCAGCCCATCCCCCAGGTGCCACATGCCTGTCCCTCTTGAACAAACGCCAAGGTCATGGCCGCATGTGTGTAGCCCTGACAGAAAGGCATGTTCTGAGTGTGCCTTCTAGACAGACACCAGCTACTCAGCCCTGCCAAGACACATGTCCAGCAGAAAACCTCTAGGTGTCTGTGAAACCCTAGCGCCAGCTTCTGAGACAGCTGTGACAGCTATACAGGACTTCTGAGGATCTAAATTCTGGATTTACACTGACCTAAGCTGGATTCCCTTCTGCTTCTGCTCAACCATCTGTAAAAGGACGGATGGGTATAAAAATATTTCCCTTTGAGAATTGCCGTCCAAATAAATCCTGGTTAGCGTTTGGAGACTCGGAGCAGCAAGTGCCCAGAACTGACTGCAGATGGAAATGCTGATGTTTAGCCACTTTTTTGCATGAAAAATGGGACAGCATGGCAACAGAAGCCATAAATATGAGTCCCTGTTAAAATCAGAGGTTTGGTCATGGCTCCTCAAAAAGTCACCACAAAACAGTCATGGATGAAAGCTGTCACCTGGCTAGCCTTGTTACACTGAAATTTCATGGTTTGGACTTTTGCAAAAAGCTTTTTGGCTCACAAAAATTCCTTCCAAATTGTGATATAACCAGCACCAAAAATATTTAACTGCATTCATAGAGGAATGTAAAGAGCTTAATAGGCAGCACTATTACCTGCTGTTTATAATGTAAGAAGATTATAAAAGAGCACACAGGAACATGGGGCAAACAAGAAGCAATTACATCTCAAGGATGTATTGAATGCCAAAACACAGACAACACAAAGCCAACAAAAGTTGCTATAGCTTGACTTTCTGAATATACTGCCTCCAAAAGCATTAAGTCTGACATCATGGTGCATGGCTCAGCACCTTGCCAAAGGATGTGCTGCTGTTTATG
This sequence comes from Phalacrocorax carbo, assembly GCF_963921805.1. NCBI lineage: Eukaryota > Metazoa > Chordata > Aves > Suliformes > Phalacrocoracidae > Phalacrocorax > Phalacrocorax carbo. Next base: position 26,423,624 of record NC_087515.1, read on the forward strand.
GCTGCACTGTCCCAAAAAAGCCAGGAGAGGGCTCTGAAATCAGCTACTCGGGTTACTATTTAAAATGGTTTATCAATCTGATGGCCCCTGGCCCAGACTGCATTTTGAAGTGGAGCCAGAGGGAGGGCGGAGGAAAACCTCTCTGGAGACCATATATTCAGAGGACTAAAGAATTCCTGTTACAGATAACTAAGCTTGTTTTTTTCCATCACGAATGAGCCTTCACAGATCTCTGCTCCTGGTAGAAACCCATGATCAGCTATCGCTCAAAATGATCACAGGACAACCTCAAGGTTCATCGGCACAGCAAGATGGGGCAAAACCTATTAGGAGCAGGAAGGGAAGTGCTGAGAAGATGGCCACAGCATTACCACGATAAGCCCAGCCTGTTCAAGCTTAGTAAAGCTGAGTAATGACTCCTCCCATAACAGGCAACAAAAGCCCAATGGCCCTTAGGCGTAGATGCAAAAAAAATCATGGTATTGTGGGCACTGACAGTGGAAGAAGCCCATTAGATGACTTACTCCATCCCTGAGCCACATGAGTTCATCTGCTGCGATACTCTTGAAACCCCAGGTCATTACCAAGGAAGCTACATTTTAAACTAAAAGGGAAGATTTTCTTTCACCAAGTTGAGATTGTATGTGAAGGTATTTACTCCATATGGGAGGTACTAATGGGAACTGAGGGAAACAGCTGGATATATGCTTCCACAGCTCCTCCAGTGCTGCAGTGCAAGAAAGGCACTAGAGGAAGAAAAGCAATGATAAACCAGGCAAGCACTATGCCTTCGCTCTGATGAAAAAGGGAAGGTGAATAAGCTGCCAAAATAAAGCACTCAAATTAACCCCCCTCAAAGGATGAAGTCCAAGATTAAGGCAGAAAACACATTGCATGGCTAAAAGTTCCCCAAAACAAAAAAGCAATCCCTTGATCACACGACTTCTGATTACATGAAGAAGCACAACCACAGATGACTGAGCAGTGGTTTGGCAGTGGACATTGTGCGTGTGCTAACACCTGCCAGCTGACAACACTTGCATCTCAGACCTGGCTCAAACAACATGACAGGTATTATGGCTGCAAACACAGGGAACAATTGGGAAGTCCCCAAGTGGGAATCCTCTCCGCTCCTGCAAAGGGGAGCCTCAGGCAGCCGACAGACTATGGAGAATGAGGAAACTCTCCCTTACTGGAGAGATCTCATTCACTTCTGCTGAAGCATGGCAAGGCAGCAGCAGGCAGAATGGTGGACTGGCTGGCAGTAGCTTGCCTGTCTGAAGGCAGCAATCCTGAGCTCCTGCTAACTTCCCCAGTCAGAGAGAGTTGAGATCCTCTGCTTTGCATGGAGGCCAGATGCTGCTCATCCCTCCTGCTTGCAGGAAATCAGCAGAAAGGAGGACGAGCCAAACAACTGACTACTGACCAGCAGCAACTCCTGTCTCCCACCATGTCCTACAGGCACTGTGCATCATAGCACTTCGCACCGCAGTTAATCTGCAGTCCCTCAGCCTCTGTGAGGGACAAGATCTCAGCTGTGTATGTGGCAGCAGCTTGCACTGAGCTCCTGCAGGCACCCGAAAAACAGCCTTTTGCCTTAAAAGAAGTCTCATTAGTAAATCACTACCTTGGCTTTGAGCACTGCTTAGAGCTGTAGGGCAGTTAGGTAGTGCTGTAGGTTCTGGGGAACCACAGGGTGAGACCAAGCCATGCCTTTCACATGTGCATATAAATCTATTCCTGTGTGTAAGAGTCAGGTATGACTTGGGTCTCTGCTCTTAGGGCATCCACAGACTGCACACACCTGTGACTGCTGGTCCTTCAAAAGAGGATTCAATGCCTGCACTACTCAGCACATGACAAACGGTAGCAGAGAGGAGATCATACCACTCTTCTCTTTCTAGAGTTGTTTCATGGAGGTCACAAAGACACAGAACAACTTTGAGACTTTGCTTTGGATTTCCTGACTCAGATTTGTTCAATTTCTAAACTTACACTTACATAAATGCAGAGTTTTCATGGTGTAATTATTTTCCAAGAGAGCAGGACATTTTAGGAGTGTATAAGATATGACATCAGTAAGTTCGGAAACACAGCACCCAGTTTTCATTTGTGTTCAACCAGCAGTCTGCAAGAAAATTGAAGATACCATAATTTGGCTGGTTAAAATTAGAGAAAACCAGAGCAGCTCCTCTTGCCACCAGTGGCAGCGCCCTTCACAAGTCTTTCTTCCCATCAGAACTGACCAGTGTGCAGCTTGGGTAATTTGGACTTACTTAGGCCACGTCAGCACAGCTCAGAGCACAAAGCTTGTCTACTGAAATCTAACATTCAGCATTAGGATAATGTATTCACATCTGGGCACTGCAGTGTCAGGCAGGTATTAGCAAAGTAGAAAGTTTCAAAAGTGGTTGCAGTCTATTATGGGAATTACTATAGCAGACACCCCTTGTTGCTAGCCAGGCTAGAAGCAAGGGGAGGAGTTCATTGGAATGTTAAAACCTATAACCTGGATCAAAGGGATCAGGGTGGAGACTGTAATGGTTCTACCTTTAAATTGTTGTAACCTGTGATTTGAGTTGTATGTTATAGGAATTACTACAGCAGGAACCACTTGAACCATTGGAGGAAAAGCCTTACAAGAAGCAGCGCAAGTGCAGCAGTGACCCGACCTGAGCTGGCTTTGGTGCCCAGTAACTCCACGCAACACACCAACTCACCTGTCCTGAATGACCACCATAACAGATGGAGACCAAAGCCATGGACTAAATGAACTCAGTGCACATTTTGTGGACATCATGAAGACATTTTACAGGGGTGGTATATAGACTAAGAGAATGATATTTGTGTATTATATGAAAGGATGGGCAGGGGTGGTAGTTAATGAGGTTGTATTGGATAGCGTGGGACCTCAACATGACATAAATTGTATGGAATAAGTGGTGGAGAATGTCCTGTTTTCAGCTGGGATAGAGTTAATTTTCTTCATAGTGGCTAGTATGGGACCATGTTTTGGATTTGTGCTAAAAACAATGTTGATAATGTGGAGATGTTTTAGTTGTTGCTAAGTAGTGCTTACACTGGTCAAAGACTTTTTCAGCTTCCCATGCTCTGCCAGGTGCACAAGGATTTCGGAGGGGACACAGCTGGGACAGCTGACCCAAACTGACCAATGGGATATTCCATACCATATGACGTCAAGCTCAGCATATAAAGCTGCGGGGAGAAGCAGGAAAAGGGGGATGTTCGAAGTGATGGCGTTTGTCTTCCTAAGTAACCGCTATGTGTGATGGAGCCCTGCTTTCCTGGAGATGGCTGGACACCTGCCTGCCAATGGGAAGGAGTGAATGAATTCCTTGATTTGCTTTGCTTGTGTGCGCAGATTTTGCTTTACCTATTAAACTGTCTCTACGTCTACCCATGAGTTTCCTCACTTTTACTCTTCTGATTCTCTCCTCCATCCCACTATGGGGAATGAGTGAGTGGCTGTGTGGTGCTTAGTTGCTGTCTGGGTTTAAACCATGACAGGGAGACAGAGCAAAGGCAAGGGAAAGAAAGTATCATATCCACTCCTGACCAGGTACAGAAAGGTAGTAAACAAATGTGTGCTTTCTGATTGCCCATCCTCAGACCCATACTTTTCTCTCTTCAACATTCAGTTAGCATCCTTAGGGAGGCCATAAACATATAATGGGATAGATTTTAGGTCCAGGCTTCTAACACTGTGATAATTTGAGCATCTTAACATTGCTATTTGTCTCCACTGTTCAAATGCTAATAGTAAGAGTACTAAACCCATTCTGGGGAAGGGAAAGGGAAAGACAACAGGCAAACACTTTGGGACTTAAACAAAATTACCAAAATCTAAAGGAAGCTCATTTCATATAACATAGTATAACACCAGTAATTAATGAGAGAGGCAAACAGGTTTAAATCTAAAAGGTAGAAAATTAAATAATTTGTTTCCTATGGGTATATAATGAGATAGTTACCAAGTTCCCATGAGAGAGATAAGCAGATATTAAAAGGTCTTTCCAATACCTGTAATGGCTAAGGGCAACAGCTAATTCAATAGATTCGATCAAAATCACCACTTTGTTCTCTGCTCCTGACTTATTACTTTGGCTGTAGTTAGTCATCACTCATTTTAGTTTGCTTTTCAGCAGTCATAAATTATGCCTCATAAATAAAAAGATACAATCAAGGAAATCATATCAAGTCATCTACAGTCCTGGAGTATATTTTCCCCTGGTACTCACACTAATGTCTTTTTAAAGGATAGCTTGCCATGGTTTTCAATATGTCAGAATCACAATTTACCAAGAAAGGTCTTGCAAGAATGGAGCTGTAACAGTTTTTCTGGTAATTCTGGAAGCCAACAAATCCAGTCCAATACCTGTATTTAGTTTAATGAACAAAAATCAAGGATTGTTGCATCAATGCACTGTTAACACACTCGAATTTAAGATGGTGTTGACAACAGAAACATAGTGCCTGAAGCGGGCTTAGTGAAAGAAATCACATGGTTTCAAATGCCCCTTCTCCCTCCTGCATACCTTCTACCAGGGAAAAGGAAGCATCTCATTCTGCAAAAAGGTATTTAGACTAGGTATTACCATTACATCAGTGAAACAATATAGCTATATCTGCTTTACTTTTCAGAAGCTGAGGTCAAGCCTCATGCAGGTAGACTAATGCAGGTGTAGTATAAGAAACTCTCTTTTCTTGGAAGCAGGGAGCACAATGAACCTTATAAGAAAAAAACTCTCTTCCAAACAAAACGAAGAAAGGATAACAAGCAGGGACTGCAAGAAAGACCTACATTTTATTTTATGTCACTACATTGTAGTGCATCTTTCTGTCAGGGAGATGGGAAGAAACGGTGAATTAAAATGATGAAAAGGAGCTAGATATGAGGGGTATTACAAATGGGTGACCATCCATCACTGGTCAGTCAGAAAACCAGCTTCACCCCATTTTAAGCTGCAGAAGTCACTGAGCTGTTTGTCAGTAAGTAAGCAGCACAAACTGGAGCTCAGCCAATGATTTGACAGACAGGCTGGTAAACCAAGTGTCATTCTTGTCATCTCTGAAAAGTGACCAAGGGGGCTGACATATTCTGCACTCCAAGTTATTGGTCCTTCCTTAATCTTCATGACTTTGCACTCATCTTTTCCTCTTTATCTCTCCAAAGTCAGAATATGATTTATTTTCTCTTTGAAAGTCCAAGATGGAGGACCCAAAACATATTTCCCCTGATATATCTTGGGGTATTTGCTAGACTCTTCACTTGGCTGCAGTAACCAGAGTGTAAGAAACACACTTCAGAAAGCAATGGGGGTGCTGTGACTCCCACAGCGGTCAGACGCAGACAGCTTCAGTGCTAAAGACCCTGCCTTGATGTACCAGATAGTCCACCTGGAGCCATAAAATTTTCTGACAAGGGACAGTCCTACTTCTGTCTTTTACATGTCCCATGCCTGCCAAGTGAAAATAGGGATGTGTTCTAAACCAGGAAGACATTAATCTAAAGAAGCAGTCTTAAGTACGCAATTAAGTACAATTGTGGAAGAGTGACATTGCACTTGCATGGAAATCACACCATACTCTGACAACTCAGCTTTGCAGAACAGCACTAAATGCCACACTTCTCTGTTCAAAAGGGTCTTCCTTTAGCTGAGAAAACCAGGTCTGACTCTATAGGTTGTTATATGGTAATATTGTACACCATCCTCAATAACTCCTGAGAAAAGCCTACGCACTCTGTGTCAGAAATATTCCAGGAATCAAAAAATGACATTTGCAAACTCATTAGGCCTCATGAGTTATAAAGTTCGTTCCACTCGGGTTTTTTTTCAGGAGATCATGCAATTGCATCTGTTTAATACAGCTAAGGATCTCAGGCAGCATTCCAACAAATACCTAAAAGGCCAAATGCTCTAGAGAATGCAAATACCTAAATATATTAATAGACCAATAGGGGGAATTTCAAAGATCTAAGCAATTATTTCCAAATATGGGACAGTAGGCATCTTAGTGCCTCTTAAAAATCCACTGATACCTAGCAGGTATTTAGGTTTTAAAAATAATATTATTAATTTATTAATGAAATTATAATTAATAATTATAATAATATGCTTATGCAGATCTGGTCCTTAAAGAATAAAAGTGCATCCTTGAACAATAGTGGGGCACAGTCCCTTTGACCAGCATGAGCTGCTAAAGTCACTTCATCATTTTTGAAAGTGTAACTTTTGCATCTACTATTACATGCCCTAAATATTCAGCTGAAGTTTCCAGCAAAAGAAGAGAAAACCAGAACAACCCAACTCCAAAATCCTGACTTCAGATCCAAAGAAGCTGTTAGGATTCATTGAGCTAAATCTCAATACCTCCAAAAATCCTGGACAGATCGCTATCACAGCACTTTGATTTTATCTGCATTCTGCTGGAGGAAATTCAGTTGCATTTAAAGTTTTATGTCCAGCAAACAAGCCCCAAATGCAAAGACAGCAGAATCAATATCCAGTTTAAGTGAAATATAAATCTGGGTTTCATCAGCATAATAGCAAAAGCCAAGCCCTATACTTAGGAATAACTTGTCTCACAGGCAAGATATAAATTGTCAACAATAGAGGGGCTCAGACTAGATCCCAGAGGACTGCTTCAAATGACATAAGCAGAAGACAAACATGTGCATGCAAAAACCTCTCACAGTGAAATAAATGGCCGCTAGTGACAAAAACAAAAAAATTATTTAGGGTCCCAGTCAACAGCCCAGCTCAGTTGTGGAGCAGAACCAAGATAAAAAGCAAAGTCTTGAATACAGCATGGTAAACTACAGGAATCCAGTCAAGAGACCTTTTTTTTTTTTTTGTTACCCATCACTAATAGATCATTTAAAACTGGCTCAAGCAAGTCTCTGTGCTATCAACTTCCCAAAAAAACAACTTCTGACTGAGATAACTGAAAGTTGGTACATACTGAGGATATTCCATAGCCAATGTCAACAACTTCCAGCTCAGATAATAACTGGGATGTTTTCCTTTATCTAAGAAAGATTCCTAATTAATAAACAGGGCTCGGGTCTGCTACAGCACTTGCTACCTACCTAGAGCCACCTGCACTTGAATTTGCATTCTTCACAGATTGTGTCCAAAATAGCAAGGAGATCTGGTCTAACATTAGTTCTGCTATTGGAAACTACAGTAAATGGAGAGCAAACTTCACACTGTTGTGGGCCTACAGACAGGTCCTTCACAGGCATTAAAGAAAAGCTGGGAAAAGGAAATGGAAACCTTACTAATTGTACATAGTAGGACCCAAAATACATATGTGCTGTTTCCAGGAAAGGTTTAACAGCTTTGGTCACAAGAGAAGTGACAACTGAAAAAGCATACCCTCTTATACTTAAAGTGCAATAAATTTTCAGGCTTTAAATAATTAACATTTTTGCTTTGGAAGGTATTGTTCTAGCATGTCCTGTAATGCTAGGTTCAAGAAGACATCATTAAGTAACTGAAGGAAATCAAGTAACATGGTCCTGCAACCAGCAACAAGAAGCAGTCAGCTCACAGATGCTTGTCATTTCCTTCAGCACAAAGCTAACAGACACACTTCTCGCACTGGCTGTTACCTTGCAGACATGCTGCCAATCCAGAAACATCAAAAGGGAAGAAAAAGAGGTTTGTGATTGTCAAGCAGAGAAGAAAGGCTTTGTGAATGCTGCAGTGAGTACCCTTTTCTAGTAGCACCTTAGGCTCTTTTCAATAGGTTTTAATTGTCCCTTCAGGATCCTTTTCTTAGCCAAATTAGAGCTGCTGGAACTGATATATAAAGAAAACTACTGCACTCCTCCCTCCAGTCCTGGGGACTTTGACGGTAACGGAGCAAGAGGCAACGGACACAGGTTGAAACAAGGGAGTTAAACACGATAAAAATAAGAGCTATGTAGTCAGAAGTTGAAACAGGGTGCATGCACTCGCTGTACAATCTCCATCCTTGGAGATTCAAGGATGGAGAACTTGATCCAAAACTCAGCTGGACACAGCCCTGAGCAGCCTGGACCTTATCTGGACCTTCTTCAAGCAGAGAGTTAGGCTAGATGCCTTCTGGATGTTCCTTCCAACCTACATGACTCTGTGAGTCTATGACACATGTACATAGAGCAGCTGGATAGACTGTGTTGTTAGTGTGATAAAGCAACCTTTTAGATTTAATTCTTTATGGTTTCTGACTACCAAAAAGAACACAACAGTAGCAGTGGAGCACAGCTACCGAAGAACCTGATCTGTAAAAGTGCACTCTCATCAAATTTGTGGATGACACCAAACTGGAGGGGTCCAGTCAATACGTTCAAGGGCAGGCCTGCCATTCAGAAGGACCTGGAAGAATGGGTCCTCAGGAGCTTTATGAATTTCAGCAAAGACAAGTGTAAAGTCTTGCACCTGGGAAAGAATAACTCCTTACAGCATTACAGGATAGGGAATGACCTGCTAGGGAGCAGCTCTGCTGGAAAGGGCCTAGAGGTCTTTATAGATAGAAAGCTGAACATGAGCCAGCAGTGTACTCTGGCAGCAAAGATGGACAACAGCAGCTTGAGTTGTTTAAAAGGAGCATAGCCATACAACTACATGTCTTTACTTAGCACTTGTTTAATTTCGGCCCCTGAATACAAGAAAGATATTGATAAATTGGAGCAAATTCAGCAGAGGGCCACCAAGGTAATCAGGGGGTTGGGGAACTTGGCCTATGAGGACAAGTGGTGGAACTGTGGCTTGTTCAGCCTGGAGAAGAGATTGCTTTGGAGGGATATGATTGCAGTGCCACAGCACCTACTCACAGGCTAACAGGAAGGTGGGTCCAGGTGTCTCACAGTGGTATGTGGATGGGAGGAGAGAACAAGAGAAAACAGGCATAAGTTCAAACAAGAGAGGTTCAGACCGGACGTAACAAAAACCTTATTCACAATGAGGACAGTCAAGCAGTGGAGCAGACTGCCCCAAGAGTTTATACACTCTCCCTCCCTGGAGGTTTTCAAGATGCAACTGGATAAAGCCTGGAGTAACCTCATCTGACCTCTTAACTGACCCAGCTTTGAGCAGGAAGTTGGACTGGATGGCATCCTGAAAGCCCTTCCAACCTGAATTATCTTGTGATCCTATAAAGCAAATAAGCCTGTAAAAGAAAGACTGCCACCACCTTGCAGGATCTCAAGAGGTGGAATGCACTGTGTTTCATAAACATCAAAACAAATCCATGCTTGAACAATTTTGATTTTATTTTTTTTTTTAGTTTTTTTTAGGAAAAAAACATTGTAAAGACTTTTAAGCATTGCCAAACTCATCTTCAAGATATATCATGTGTACAAATATTACAATCAGAATCACTAGTGAGGCTAACTGGTATCCCGTTCAGTGAAAAATGCGTGTCTATTCTTAGGTAACATCATATTCAAAATCAACCTCCCTGCTATGATACTATATCCACTTACTTTTAGAAACAACAAATTCAAGGCTGTTTTTTTGGTGAGGGTCTAAACTGCACTAACTCATTTAAAAACTTAGGAAAGATTTCAGACGCTTATAAATAGCAAAGTTCTTAGTTCATAGGCTGAAATCAAGTAAAGCCCTACATTATCACTAGGACTGTATGATAAAAAAATGATGCTAAAACCTATAACTCTGACATAGAAAACAATTACAGGTGAAAGAATGGCAGAACTGGTCTCCTTGCTTTATCTTAGCCTCATAAGAAAAACAACAGTAAAAATACCTACGTGCATGAGAAGTAACACTAACCATCCACAGAAAATTCACTTTTGAACCACCCATAAAAACTGCTTGTGATCCTAACATCTAACTTAAAGAGGAAACAACCCCAATCCCTCTTGATGTAAACTACATAAAGTAAAAATTAATTCATAATAGATTGGGGGAGGATGGAAAAAGAAAGAAAAAACTAATGAAATGAAGCTGCCTTTTAAGAACTAGAACTTCACACTAACATTAGAGTCTTGCCAAAGCCCTGGAGGGTACACAAACATTTAACGTACAAGAAACAGGCACAATTAAGGTAAAGAAAAATGAATACTGAATAAATGTATTGCTTGTGTAAAATTATTTTCAGCTTCTCAACTATTTAAAATACATTAACAATAAACATTCCGTTATCACAAGACTATTAACATTAGAAATGAGATGTGTATGTTCGCTGTAAGTGTAAAGTAAGGTTCTCAAAGTGTACTGAAAGCACAATCAGAGCTGCTAAATGACTTCAATTCCCACCTGATATTCATATTCCGTGTAAGGCAGCAACTTGTCGTCTTTGAAGGAGGTTGAAGAACCATTGTAAACAAGTGCGAGGTCTAAATTTATTGGGGCTTGAGTTGTTTGCCTTCTGTAAAGTTCATAGTATAAAATCTTCCCATTTGGCTGCTGTGGGCCAGTCCACAGGACAGAAGTCGTCGACTGGAAGCCCCCGGCTCTGGTCTGTATTTCTATGAGAGGGGCAGGCTGCAGTGCTGGGGGTGCCTCCAGTGTCTGTACCGATGCCCACTCACTGGAGGCACAGCCCAGCTCTGTGCAAGCTTGGAGCTGTACTTCATACCTTCGGGAATACAAATCAGGAACAAAGTGATTAAAACACTGCAAATACAACTATAGACTGTGCATGAGATCCAGGGGATTTCTTAATTTCTCTTGGTCTTTGGCATTTTTTAATATGAAAATAATCTGTATCAACATACAGATTACATGATGTGCCTTGTATAGCAAAATGGAAGAACTCTCTTCTGGGTTTTCATTTGTTGGGTTTGTTGTTTGGTTTTGGTTTTGGTTTTTTGTTTTTGTTTTGTTTTTTTTGTGTTTTTTTTTTTCACAGCAGAGTTAACATCTGCACGAGAAGTGATCAAAATCATTTTGATTTTGATGATATGAATCAAAATGATGGTTCATTGTAGGAGGTGATTTGGATATCATTTGAGAGCTTAGAGCTTCACTCTACTACTCTTCTCTCTTTGAATTTAGATTATTTATATGTAAATAGTAGACAGACTTATCAACCATGTAACACACACAAATTATGCCTATACAAATACATAAGGAAAGGTCAGGTAAATAGTCAAGAATTAGTGGGGAAGATATTACTTCAGTATCAAGCGTGCTCCTTCTGCAGCTGAGCCTGGTACCCTCTCTTAAGTTTTAGCTTTCACTTAAAACCAAGTCACTTGTTTTCAACTCAGGGGTGCGAGCATGTTCCTGGTGTGACTCCATTAATCTTAGCTTAGCTACTCTGTGAATGAGCTAGCTATTAGGTCTTTGGTCTCCCCACCCCAAACTTTGTCAACTAAAGCTCTATTTATTCTTCAATGCAGACATCTTGCAAAAGATACACAAGTACAAGACTGCTGGTTTTGGAGTCTATACCAGAGTAGTGAACTGGCCTTGTATTAATTACGACCAAAGTCAACCCTATGCACTTCATCAAGACAATATATAGCTGGTGTTACTATAAATTTGAAAATCCTGGTTTTATCATGTGCTTTTTAGGAAACAAAAAGCCATGTTTGACTATCTGTTTAAACAAGATGGTTAAGTTATCTGCCAGTCCACTGAACCACCTTGCAGCATTTGTTCCACAAATGAGGTGTTCCAGACTTACCTACTGTAGGGTTGTAGCTCTCCCACTATGTACGACCGTGTCACAAAGGAAACATGAGATGCATCAAAGTCAACAGTTTTCTTTCCTGTTTCAGTAGGCTTATGGATCGAGATTGTGTAATTTCTAATGTCACCATTTACTTTGGTAGGAGGATCCCAAGCCACCAAAATCTCCTTTGAGGACCATCCCTGCAACCTAGGAGGCAACATCCCAGATGGAGCAGAGGGGTTGGTTTTTATCTGAGCTGACGGGCTGGTCACACTCCCTTGACTGTTATTTGCAGTGACAGTGTAGCTGTACTCCATGCCTGGCATTAGGGTGAAATCAAGATACCGAGTTTCCAGACCTGAATAAACAAGAACACCATCCCTCCTTAGCTCGTAGCTTGTGATTTTACCATTGGGGTTAGCTGGAAGTTTCCATGTGATTTCAATCGACTCCGAGCCCATGGCAAGCAGCCTGGGAGCTTCCATATTTAATGGTGGGGCCTCCATGGTCATCACTGACTGCGTTATGCTAGATGTGCAGCCCCCCACCGTACAGGCAACCAATGCAAAATCATACTGTGTGTAAGGCTGTAGATTAGAAATAAACATTTGCAAACTTTTGCCAGGGTAATACTCTTCACTGTTTGATTTCAATATGTACTTGGTGATATCTCCATTTTGTATTTGGGGAGGTGCCCAGGACGCATTAATTTGAGTGGCACTAACAGCCTGCAGAGATGGTGGATCCACTAAGGCAGGAGCTGCTTCCAGTGTCTGTATTGCAGCTGGTTCACTGGTAGAGCAGCCTCCCATCGTACAGGCAACTATCGCATAACTGTACATCGAATAGGGCAGTAAGTCTTCATCCGTGTAGCTGAAAGTAGCAGCATCGAAGCTGAAAGGATAGAGAACGTCATTTTTTAGCAGTCTGTAGGACTGAAGAATACCATTGGGCTGTCCTGGGGAGGCCCACGAGATGAGCACTTTACGGGGGTTAACTGACACCAAGGATAACCTGGGGGCAGTGAGACCTTTTGGGGCAGTTTGACTGGTCTTTGCCACTGTCCAGGAGCTGTCGGCATAGCCTGCTGCATTCCAGGTGCGTATTTTATAGTCATACCTTGTCCATGGCTGTAAACCTTTATCATTATATATGAATGTATTACTTTCAGTGTTATATTCTGTGAAAACAATTTTCTCGTCTTCTGTTGTTGCTCTGTATCCTGCAGCATTTTCTTTTGTGCATCTGTGAATAACTTCATAGCGAATTATTTTTCCATTTGGATTAATTGGCTGCAACCAGCTCAGTTCAACATTAGTAGCATTCACTGCCTGGATTACAGGTGCCATCTGAGACACTGGGGGTGCTTCATCTGTTCGGACTGGCTGGGGTGGAGAACGAGTGCAGCCTGCCGCATTGCAAGCTTCCTGTACGAGGGTATAGACAGTGTATGGCTCAAGGCGCCTGAAGAGGAACTGGCGAGACAAACCACTGTACTCCAGGTTGTCATCACTGAAAATATTGTAGGTCTGGTGAATAAAGAAAGAAGGAAAAAGACAAAAAAGGCAGAGAGGGAAGAAAGGACAGAAGCCAGGATAAAAGGAAAAAATTATAGAAATCAACAATTTTTGTCAATAACCAGTAGATGAGACACCTTAATCTTTGCAATAGGGTAAGAACTATTAACCAATGATTCAGAAACTTACTTCCTTACTCGTAACAATGAGCACACATACAGATCATTCATACAAAAGTAATGTTTTTGATTCAATTTTCATGATTTTTTCATTTTGGATGCAGTAATAAATCACTTAGTGACATTTTTCATTTTATTTGTTTTTTATCAACTTCTATTGCAAGGCTCTCACAGGCTAGCACAAAGCTTCTTGCAGACTAACTCTAGAGAAAAAAACGTAAGAAAAAAAACCTCAAAATAAACCCCTCTAGTTGCAAACCCTGCAGGTAAAAGTTTACACTCGGTTGAAAACATTGAGCTAAAAGAAGCCCCAAATTTCAGAACACCATTCTGTCAAACCCAGGTTTTATAGAAACACATTTTGGCGATGTCTAATGTATGCCAAGTAAGATTATGAGCTTTCATGCATAGCTTTCTATGCATTAAATGAACAATTTTGTTCACTGTAAATGAACACTTACAGTCATGGGGTAGCACAGGGATGTTAATACTTATTTTAATATAAACACAAGTGGAGAGCACTCACAAAGTGCCTTGTGCTTACATAGGACTTCTGTCTTATTTTAAAGTATAATGCATTTGATTGAGTCCTTTTTCAGCAAAAATATTTTAATCTGATGTTCAGCATTTCCCTTCTCTTTTTCATCAAGCAAAATGTCAAGATGACGATTACCTTAATCACGCCATTGGGTTGGGAGGGCTCTGACCATTTTAGCAGCAGAGCCCTGCCATTTTCTTTCTTTTCCACAGTGAAGTTGCTCAGGCCACCGGGTGAAGCTTCCAACGTGAGCACAGATGTCCAGGGGCTTGAAACCTGCCCAGCATTGTTTACAGCTACGACATGAATATTATATGTTGTGAAAGGTTTCAATCCAAATAAATGAGCCTGATTCTTTGTTCCCTGAAGCAAGAATACAGATGTTTGAGTTAGTTAAAAAAGTAATCAGCATCTGTGGTTTATGTCATTTGGAAAATGAGGTCTCAGCTCTGGGTCACTTCTGACTACTTTGCAGAATACCCCACCTGGTTACCAGGATTTTTTGGTGGGTTTCCATAGCTGAACTTCAAAAAGAAACTCTTAGGCTTTTAAAAAATATCTATCATTATGGTAGAGCCCCTGGAGATGACTCCTGGGGAGTCATGCGGCATTCAAATCTCAGCTAGCAAACAACTTACAGTTCATTCAGCATGTGTCTGAGCTTTGCTCGGTGAGGATGAGAGTGCCTGGTACTCTGAAGGAGTCAAGCACATATAAAAACCTGTGGTATATGACTGATGCCTGCCTCTACAGAATCCTTACACATCTTGTGTGTAGATGTGACATTTGATAGGCATGCCATCCTATTCTAGCTACTTAGAGCATTGTAATCTGGATAGAGAACAGTGTTTCCAAGAGCATAGTTTCATTTCCTTACTGAAAACAAACCCCTTAAAAGCGAGGGCCAGGGGCAGGGCCAGGGCGGGGGGTGGTGGGTGGTGGGGTGGGGTGGGCAGAGAGGGAGGGAGGGAGTAAACTTTTTTGTATGTTCTTGCTTTGAAAAGATGTTGCTTAAGATAAATTCATGAGACAAGACAATTGTGGGGCAACCCACTGCCTTATGAGAACCCTCCCCATTTCTCCAGGTTGGAGGAAGCAGCCATATTGCTGATGGGCACACAGGCAAGCAGGCTAGACCCTCCCTGGCACCAAACCCTCGCTTCACATCGGTGGAGAGAGGCTAGGAGGAGCACGGCTGTTCGTGAATCCCACTGGGCTCTGCCAGGGCTGGAAGGGCCAGGGCTGACCTGCCACCACGCCAGATCACAGCCCACCACAGGGACATGCAGCTGGATGCATCTGGAGGGACATCAACCAACCATGGCCAGAAGGGGCCACTGGCATTGCAGCTCACAGCTTTATCCATCTTACCCCAAACAGCATCTGACACAGACTTGAAACCTCTCTGACACGAGGCAAAGTGAGCCTCAGCACAAATTCAAATCTAGGCAGGAAGAGGATACAGCTGTAGTATTATTTAAACAGCCAGGAAAGATACAGTGGCTAACAAAGAACAGGAGTAACACATTTAAGTAGGAGACTGTTCAGATTTGTCTCATCAGAGGAACGAGGAAGAAAGCAGTTCAGCTCATCACCAATACATTTAATCTCATTTTTAGTTGTGCTTTTGCATTAATTATATAGATCTCAAGAAGGGGAGAGTGGGAATTCAGTTTCTGTCGCGTGGTAGCAACAGCTGAAGTCAATTTCCCTGTTTCAGTAAGTCATATTAAGTTGTTAAATGCTAACACTTCCAATTGTTTAATATTTAAACATTTGTTAAGCTATCAGACTCAGAAACAAATTTTAAAGAAATATTAATTTCTTTTTTTAAATATTAAAAGTTAGATCATGAATATTTAAATAGTTATTTCCTCACAACAATGAGTTAGTCTTTTAGATAAATATAGCACTGCATTTGAATGACCATTATGAATATTAAATCTGAAGATGCCACAAGTACAGATTATAAACATACTTTTCTGATAAATGATTCCTTTTTCTGTTAAACAGGGCAAACACTAGCAAGATTAATAATGCAAAAAAGTATAATTCTTTGTTAGGAATTCCCAGTCATCACTGCCAAAAAAGCATAAGCTCAAATGCAAATAGCAATCACCTCGAACAGATTATATATAAAAAAGCTCTGGCTGCTGTGGGACATTTAGAGATATCTTTTGTCATAAGAAACATGGAAAGCATGTGGGCTATAAAGCAAAAACATATGTATATTGTCAATAGCAGCACCTGTTCAATTACAGTTTATTTCAGTATGGAGAATTTAGTTCAGCCCCTAGATGGCAATACTATCAAACACTTTTTGTAACATGAGTACTTAATGATTAACAACGTGCATTCAGTCATCCAACATACTCAAGGCAGCCATTAAAAAAATAACAAAACTGATTTCATTATAGATTCTTTTAATAAACATTTATGGCTTAGATCCTTGAAAGTGGAAGCGTTCAAACTGCCATAGCCAAAAACCTATACAGCCAAATGCAAAATTATGAACTGCAGGTTAAAGAACAGAGCTCAAATTGAAGTTCATGCTTAGCATAAAAATCTGGCATCAGAAATTATGTTGGCACAAAACATGATTAAAATTAGCTTTACAATTGGATGTGGTCTGTATTAATAGTTTTTATGAGGACAGTTATCTATTAGGTTTTCAAAACAGAACTTTTAAAAGACTAAAAATTACATTCTGTGGTTTGGGGTGGGGGGGCAGGGGACAACGGGAGGAAGGGAGCACATGACATTAAATTACAGCCCTGAACCGCTACACAGAGGCTCTCGAAGGTATAAACACCGTACAAACACCGTACAAAAACCAATGGCTCTGCTTTCTAATCAGCTGCATCATCAGGGTGGGCTTTTGTGACAGCAATGCTGTAAAACACTTCATTTCTTTTTTTAAACAGAAACCTGGCATATTTTTCATCACCCTCTACCATTTCCTCACTAAACCTCAAGATTTAATTATTTACAATCCTCACCACACTTTGAAATGAAACAAGGATGGAGGGATTTCCTTGCCTGCAGTTCATCATGTTCTCTGGAGACTGCTAAACCATTCCTTCCAGGGATGACTTTTATCCCTGGCTCCTATAGATACTTCTTGAAGAGCAAACGGTTTACATGTATTTTTGTTTTGTTTGGTTTCGAAGTAAGCTCAGGGGACATACTCCCAGAATACGGAGCCACGTTTTCTCCCCCTGCACTGCTGCCATTGCCATTTGTGAATTTGCTCAGCTCAAAGGCTGATGCTGAAAAAAGGATGGATGGCAGCCTCAGTGATTCATTTTAAAAATTACTTTACGTCCTCCCATGACATTTTCAGCCTAGAAATACTGTCCCACTGGAATGGTCAAATATAAATAGCAAAATACACCTTGCAAAGGATAGCAGTGTAACCTTTGGCTTCAGTGGACAATGACACAGCCTTAAACAGGCACAGGAGCAAAATCATTGTGTGGAATATTGTCCCAGTCTTTGTCTGCAAAGCCATGAACTCATATATCCCATGTTTACACACTGCTAACAGGCCAGATTTCATTTACCATTAAAAGCAAACCAACAGAATAAAATTTTAATGCGAACATTAAGACATTCATAGACTGACTGACCATGAAAGCCAATGGACTACAATCCCATACCCTCCTTTCTCTGTCTCCTACCGCAAAGCATTCTCACTCATTCAGTCATTAAGTTAAGAATAATCCAGCAAACATTTAAATGTGTGCACTCTCACATTCCTCCTGTAAGGCCTGTACTTTTGAAGTAAACACTACAGAAACGGACTCCTGAGGCAAGCTGTGAGGAGCCACCATGATCTGATCCCTGTACTGCAGCCCAGAGCCCAACCTTTGACATGGCCCTGGCTTTTGGCAGCCCCATCCCTTCCCTTGAGCAGCACCGGCAGCACCACCCTACTCCAGGCAGGACCACACCTTCGTTTTTGCTGTGTAAAATGATTCATGCACTGCCAGTGGCAGCACAAGCTGTTAACGGCAACAAATACACTCCTCGGCTAATTCCACTCTTCCAACTGTAAATTAAGATAAAAGTTATTTAAAATAAAACCTTGTTTTAACACATTTTTCAAAACATAAAACGAGAGAACATGAATCATGAATAATGTAGCTGTCAAGATTTGCTTCGGATTGCCTTTTTTGTTTGTTTATTTTTTAATTCATGAGCGCAGAAGTCACTTAAAGTCTGGAAACAAATTAGCATAGTCTTTCATGCTGTTCAAAGGCAGCAGCATCCATAATGCAAGGTGCCTGCCTTCCTCACTACCTCTTGGTCCTCCTCCCTGGCAGGGGCAAGGCTGCGCAGCCTTCAAGGCTCTGATGATTTTACACTGCCTACTGTGATTGCTTTTGACTACTTGAAGTGCCCCTAAGGTGGCAACAGGGTCAAGAGGTCTTTGTAGGTTGAAAATGATCAAAAATTAGCATTGATCCATAGCTGTCAATAATACTCTGTGCGGGTGGACTCCCTGCACAAATGTTTAAACTGCATACAACTACACAACCTAGTCATCTTTGAATCTATTGATCTGATGAAGCAGCACTTTCCAGTGGTGTCACTCTGGGCTTTTCCTCTTTTTTCAAGGCAGGCCACTTCATCCAGTTGCCCAGGTCTCAGGGCAGGAGTTCAAAATGTGACAGATGCATCAGAAGACCTCTGAACCACTGGAGAGCTGCCCAACAGGCAGCTTGAGTATCTGTCCCTTCTTCAGGGGTAATCATCAAAACTCAGGAAGTCATCACCAGTCATGTTAAGGTTAGGCTCTGGTTTCTTCTCTCTCCGTCTTCTCTTTGTACAGTAATCCCTATTTGGTAGGTATCTTTGATATCTGATTAAAAAGCTCACTTATTCTTTCTGTAAGTCTCTAACTAAATTCAGTGGCATCAGACACTACCACACTGCTGATGGTAGTAGTTGTACAGGGATCCAAACCTGTTCTTTCGTAACACCCAGACATAAATGATGGGAAGGTAATTCACTATGACATTCCCTTGCCTACAGAGGCAGAGATGCTGAACTCTCCCTGGACAAGGGAGGAGAAAGTTATGGTCTCCTGGCAGTCAAAACATTAATCCAGCCGTTCTCCAATGCCATGCCAATTTTCAAACTCTCCATCAAGGAAGTCAAACAGATTCCTCTGTAAGTGACAGAAGTGATGAGGAATGCTTGGGGTTTTACTAAGATACTTAGTTTATCCTCACCTTTGTCATTACCCTCTTATCCAGTTCCCCATGTAATCCAGATTCCTTGCCATTTTCTGCAAAGCAATGGGAGCGCTTCCACCTTGATTCTGATGTTCACTCTTATTTCCCAGACTACTTCTTAGCCCCTGCCTTCACTCTAAAAATTGCACTGAGTTCATATGCATATGCAGTCCGTAACTTGTCCTTTGAGTTGTCTTCCTTCTCAGGCTTGTATCATGCACACTGTCTTTTTCACTTTAAAAATCTACTCTATTCCTAAAGCCTTATGCTGAAATTCACAAGGATGTAACTTACAGAAACATAAGTAATCCATGAGTCCCTTCCTGCAGCGGCATGGACTGGAATATAAATTATTCCCATGGTAGCAGTAAAAAATCTCAAAGATTAGGCAAACAGAAGCCAAAGTGTTACCCATTTTACCAGAAGTTATCTTGCCTAGAGGTGACCAGAATTTCCGTTTTACCAGAGATTGATGTTGCAGTAGTTAATTTCCTCCCAGCTTGTGTAAAAAATAATTTTAGATTTTGTCATTAAATTTTTAGTTAATTTCACTGTTAAAATTTTACATTTGAAGAACTTTGCATTTCATTTTAGAGTTTTAAAATTGCCTTTCAACACATGTTTTTCATTTGAAATCATTATTATATTATTTGGTATTACCCAACAGGCCTTCAATAGCAGTAACATGTATTACATTGGTGATAATTTTTATGGTATATAAGAAGCCAAAGAATTATTGAAGAAAACTAAATAGATATTTAAATAATATATTTTTTAGTTTGTAAAGCCGGACATTTCTTTATTAAACCTAAAATAATTTTGAAATGTTTTTGCCCAGGGAATATTCTTCCAAAGTGTCTTTGGTTGAGACAAAAAGGCACTCTTCCTTTCCCAGCCCTGAGGTGGATCAATGCAGTCTTTTACTCTATAGAGGCTAGGAAATGACATTCAGGAATTCATTATATTTGAGATTGCTTTTTTATAAATAAATTGAGGAAAATGTATTTTTAAAGTAGATTAGATTCAAGTTACAAAGTAAAGCACATAAAATGATTTCTTTATTAAAACATTAGAACATAATCATAAAATATTCTTTGCTTGAGATTCCTGGCAAACTTAATGTGGTTTTTTTTATTTTACTTTAAGAATGTTCTTGCCATTTATTTTTAAAACCAGTGGTAGTTTTGCCATCAACATCAGAGAACACTAGTCATCTATCTTCTGTGACTCCATGTTCTTGTCCTATCCTAACAGTACCATGCTAGCAGTGTTTTTTAATAAAAAACCTAATTTGCACATCCTGTTTCACTCAGCACATAACTGAATAATTTCTTATGCAAATAGTCCTACATGGGTTTGTGGATTATACCAGGGAAAAACCTTTAGAAACAGCAGTAATCTAAGTTTAAAATGTTCTGTAAACAACAACAATTAATACCTGATATAGAATTGTTACATTGCAGTTCATTTTCCTCAGAGCATGTAAGGAACTGTGAATTGCATGCAGCTGAATCCGTCTAGGGCAGTTGGTGCCTATTTTCACAGTAGACAGTTTTCTTTCCCAGCAGACCTGGGGGCCTGCTGCAGTCTCACCAGGTGTCTGAATCCCCAGCTTTGACTTGAAAGCAAAGCACCACAAAGAAAACTAGGGTGCATTGCACATTAAAAGTAATTCAAGCACATTCAGCAAGCTGCATTTGTCACTGTATTGGTATTTGGGTAGCAGTACACTTTTAAACCACCAACATCACACTTTTGCTGGTAAAACCTTAAAAAAAAACCCTCTTGGGCAAAGCCAACACTTCAGCAGCCTTCTCCATGCTATTTTAGTAAGATCTTCTCTTTCTCTTTGCTTCTCTCTCCTCTCTTCCTTTTCTCTCCTCCCTTGTCCTCTCTTTTCTTACATAATTATTATTTAAAATTCATCAAATATTGCTGAGTGCCACCCTCTCAGAAATGTATTTGTATCTGTATTTATCTAATTTCTACTAAGAAATACTGAAAACCAAAAAGAGATTTTTTCTGCATGACTAAATAAATCAAATAAACCAAAATATCAATGACATGACATTCCACTATAGACACCATCTAGAGGACAATGTCAACATGTTTTCCTAACATTAATATTTTATCTCTAACAACACTTACAAGACCTACTGTATAATAAACCATAGTTTTGCACCTTCTTTCTTTTTTTTTCCCCCCATTTTTCCACTTTAAACCATGTTTATTATTCCTTCTCGAACAAAAGTGATGGACAAGGAGAGAAGAACTTCCTTTTATACAAACAAGATGCCTGATGGGACCATTTTCCCAAGACTTGTGGTTTTGGTCAGTTCAAATCTGACATCCTTACTTAACCTGAATGAAACTTTTTGCTCTCAGTAATTATTCTGGATATGAAGAACTAGACTAAGTTCCTCTTCAAAATAAGACAGGCAGAACCTGAAGCAGGAATGTTAATGTTATTTATCTGAGATACAATAAAGCATGAGATAAAATACTTAAATCCCACTGAAAAAACATGTGTTACCCTCAGTAAAATGCATATATATTGTACATTCTGGTCTTTAGCTGAGTAGGGCATGCTTTGCAGAGAGCCGATGGGAGTGAGAGATGATAGAGCAGACACATCAGCAAAGACTTCATGGTACATGAAATCTGGCATCATATTAAAGCAATGTCAAACCCTACAGGATTGAGCTGGGTGGGTTTTGTGACACCCCAAATTCACACACTGTGTAATCTGGAAACTGCATAAACTCACCAAGGCATTGCAGACCTTGCAATTTGTTGAGCCTGCCTTGGTCACAAGGGGAATGGGAATGAATGATCCTTCATGTGAACCTTTACATCTGGGATAGAAACATGTCTTCAGGGAAGCTAAAAAGCTAGGAAAGGCAAGCACACAAACGCTGGCTGGTGTTTGTATCTCTACAGTTACAACTAGTGCACTCGTACAGCTGAACTCCAGGAATATGTTTAAAGTAAGTACCACGCATAGTGGTCATGCTGAACAGCAACTTCCCATCCACTATTTGTTAACATCTAGGAGCGGTCTTCCTCTCATGGACTTGTTCTATGTTGTCTGTAGGCATGGCACAAGAAAGAAAAACCACTACTGCTGTAAAACAGCAGCTAGAGCCTAAGGGCTCAAACCTGCAAATGGTAGGGGGTGCATTCCTTAATATGGAGCATTAGGGGGTTAATGTTATGTTTTTCCTAATGCTATAAACTGTATTTTCTATTTGATATATTGGCTGATGGCCAGAATGCAGTTAGATGCTTGTCAGAGCAAACAAAACCTGGACTGCCATATCAGTGCAGTCTCAAATCCTTTTTTTATTCCTAGCAATGTCCAGAGTGGCAGGTGTTTTGCAGAAGGGCTTCTGTAATTTTAAACCAATGTAATGAAACCGTGGATGTTTTTGTTATCCATAAAAATGGATAATTTATGTACCTTAACTTCTGGACTGCAGGTATCTTGTGGTAATCAGTTTTGCCTTGC
Organism: Phalacrocorax carbo; assembly: GCF_963921805.1. NCBI lineage: Eukaryota > Metazoa > Chordata > Aves > Suliformes > Phalacrocoracidae > Phalacrocorax > Phalacrocorax carbo. The sequence continues at coordinate 26,446,255 of NC_087515.1, forward strand.
TGTAGAAAGAACATACCCTTGTCACTATCAAATGTTTTGGCTCTTGGTTTCATTTGAAGTTCTGTTTTTCAAGCATTCTCTTTGCTCCTCTATGACATTTGTAACTACATGTATCTGTACCATAAGCCTTCTTATCTCCTTTCAAATTACACCATATAAGATATTGTGAAGAAAAGTGGCTCTGAACACTGTAAAACTACTTCCATCTGATCTTAAAATGACCTGTGCATAGTATCCGAAGATTTCTATTTTCTGTAAAATTTGAAAAAGACGGTTTGGCTATGTTTTTGGTATATGGAAAACAGACAGGGGAAACCCCTTATTTTTCCCCTATAAAAGCAATTCTTTTCATTTTTTGCCTTTGCACAGCTCAACAGACATAATGGGCAAAAGGAAATATAAAGAGAAAAAAATTGAAGAAAATCTTTAAGGGGACTTGTACAAGGACAACCTGAATCTATGTTAAGATTGCAGGTGAACTCCCACATCAGTTTCCTTGAAAATGCCACTGAATGTCAGTTGTGCTCCATAAAATTAAGACTTTGCAGTTATATATGACTTTTCATTGTAGGAACTCACATCATGTTACAAACATTAATTAATTAAGTCTCAGGCTATCCCCCTGTGTTACTGCATGCAGCTTTAGGAAACTATCATATTGTTTTAGATCCCATTTTACACAGGTACAATAGATGTGTCATATTATTGTTAAATGCAAGCTTACTTTATTCCCTTTTCTCAATCATTCTCAGTCCTTGTCTCTCTCACCCAATGCATGCAAAAAAGAGCGGTTCTAGCTGCAGCAAAGTAGAGGAAGATAACACAGCCTCAAGGCAATTCACAGTTTTAAATCCCTGCTTTCTGCCAACACAATGGAAAATAAAAGCAACATTTTAAAGGAGACTAAAAGGTTTTTACTTCCTACTGTTTTATTCTTTTTCTCTGCCCTGTACCGAACAATCCTAGCTTTTCGTTCAAACTTTTCCTGCTATGTATGTAACCACTTCTGAGAGATATTAAAAGGTAAGCATAAACAATTTACTTGGAGCTACATTATAAAGGCCAAAGTTTAGTCTGAATATATGGCTGAACTTAAAATGTCACCCTTAAAATGAACTGGATATTTTAAAAAACAATGGGCCAAAAAGTATACAAATCCCTATGTCTTGAAAGGCTTGCTTTCACCACGTCTTTCATTCTTTCCCTTAATGCTTTACACTTCCTTCATGAAAATACCTGCTCTCCAGGTAGAGACAGGCTGAAATGAAATGAAAGCGTGCAGGTAGCAGTTTGGGAAAGATGCAGTCCAATTATGCCAATCCATGCAAGCAAAAAGAGATTTGCTCTGCACCTTTTTGTACTGCTTAGTCACTCTTAGCAGAAGGCCAGAAACACACTGCTTCTGCTGGTAGGGATGCCCTCTCTCCTGTAGGAGAGAGAGTTCAGCCTATCTTCTGAATATTAGCAGGGGATATTGATTAGACATATATTGAGGTGTACACTTTGGGGACATATTCCTCACAGCTTGCCATCAAAATACTGACAGGTTCAGCAGAGATCTGACACCTTCATTCCAGAACTTGCGGGATGTTCCCCCAGATTTGGTTTAGGGGATTACTACAGGGGATCCCTGCCCCTGCTGATCATATAAGCTAGTGGAAAGCCTCAACAAGTTGTCTGAAACACCCCCTGTGGCACATGATGGTAAGAAGAACAAAAGTCTTGTTTTCCCATTGCAGCTACTACATAGGACTGCACTGTTGATGGAAATAATGAGGTCCAATAAAGATTAAGTAATACATTGTTGTGTCCCTTAGCAGCTATGTCCTGCCATATGAAGGCTCAGAATCAACTACACACCAAGAAAAGAGTACAAAGGAAGATAGGAAGAAAGAGTGGTTACAGATTTTGGTGGAGTAACTGGGAGAGAAGCTGCTTGCAGATTTAATGTCTTGAAACCAAGTGATGCCAGTGGATAGATGAACTTCCAGATCCTCCTAGGATCATATGGCCACAGTCTAAGCCTCTTAAGGCACAAACTGGGAAGAAACTCACCTTGACACAGCATATGAAGCAGTGTCTGCAGACTGCCCATTCCCATTTTTTATGCTGTCAGACCAACACTAAATTCATATACATACACAGAAAAGTAGACAGACAAACCTGCTACAGTGCAAACAGGAAAATCCACTAACTAGCATCACTTTAAAATGTTAATGCATAAATGAAACAGATTTTTTTAATATGTCCTTTCATATGGCTTCAAATTCATTAGTCCTTTCTAGTGTGGCTCAGGCTTCTCAGTGCAAAGCTCCTGCCAAAAGAGAAGAAACTCTGAGCTGCTTGTGATTTGCACTAGCAAGATGCAGTAGCTAGGGAAGAGATGAAACATATAAATACTGAAATATTACTTGAAAACTAAAGCATAACAAGTTTAGTTCAGATTCTGTATTTTCCTTGGATATTTAAGTTACTTGGGGAATTAAAATAGATCATCAAGTCAACTTGTACATAGTTATGCTTAGTACAAAACAAATCGTGATGGTTTAGGAGTTGAAAATATCTTTACAGAACATTATTGACTCCAGCATATTAACTTGTAAATCCACTAGTTCCACTGGCTCATCTATTGATTAGCTGCATGTATGCAAGTTATAAATGAGCAATCCAAAAAGAAATTACTACAATTTAGTAATTTCAGGCCAGACTTGTAAATGGATTCAAGTGCTCAAAGATGAAGATAGGCACAATGGGAAATAGTCAGAGCTCCTACATTCAGACACAAAACTTGTGTAACTAGTGTCCTCAGTTACTCTCTGTACTGTGTGCAGAAGCAGGGATGTTCCTCCAAAAGGAAAGTCAGATGTTTATGCTTAACTTCTGTTTTGAATAGCCCTTCAGAGGACCCTCTCTCTCTCAAAGACAGTTTAGACAGACTGGCCTACATTGGTCATCTAAAGTAAGTATTTAGAATTCAGAGCTGTGACTTTTGCTTAAATTCACTTAAGACTCAAAGAGCCAAGAAGACAGTGACCTTTTCAATCAGCACACAATAACAGACCATACAGGTGAACTCTTTTCTTAAGGTGAAACAGAAAACTATTGATAACTTCAGATGTTAAACTGCAGCTGTTTCAAAGCACTCCAGAATCAATGGAAGCTTCCTTTTGCCTTTTCAAGGATCCCGGATCAGGGTCTTCATGACTAGAACAAAACTATGTATGTAGATGGCATTCAACCAGAACAGGGACTGGGTTTAGTTGATCCGTAATATTGAAGCAAACATCCCTGACTCCTGATTTCTATGCATAGGTCAACATGTCTGAGATGATGTTACTCAAATCAGTATGGTTTAAAACTTCCATTAACACCCTCAAACCAAATATCATTACGGCGTTTGTTAACAAAGCAATCGTAACTGTTGTGGTGCTTCTATGCAGGACCAGAAAGATGAAAAATGCAGTATGCTAACTAGCTGTTGCAAATTTTTTCTCAGAAATGTCCTATTTTAAAAGCCACATGTTCTCCACTCTATTTGTCCTCCAAGGGGGCACGGTATTTGACATCAAAGCACCTGGAGCTCAAACTATTGTGTTACCTGGTGGGAAAGGTGGTGATGATGTTCTCATTTGCTCTCAGGGTCTCTGCTCAGTTTTTTTAGGCCAGGACTTTCCAGTAACATTAAGCACAGCACTTAAATATGTCACTGTCTTAAGCTACAACTACAGCATAAATCTCATGATCTATTGGTACATCACAGGTCTAGCATTTGTGGCATAGACTAGCATTAGAGAAAATCTAAATTATCATCTGTCTTGAACCCCTGAAGAGAAAACAATAAAAAATAATTTTATGATGCCATACTTCACTTCATCTGGGAAAAGATGTCTTCTAGACTTCTCATTAATTCTTTTTTAAAGCCTGTTGAAATATAAGAGCTCTTGAAAGTTTCTTTCATTTTGTTTGTGCAGAGTAAAGCTTTGTTTATAGCAAAAATACAGAAAATTTATCACTGCAAGGAGTCCACTTCCCTCACTCTCTTGCTATATTAAATCTGCATTTGCAATTCCGATCTTGTGGGACAACTGTAACCTTGGTGCCTTTTTTGTAGCCACTAGAGTAGCATCTCCACACTGCATGGAGGGTTTGGCTCAGGCTAGGAACTCTGATCTGGATGGGAAAAAAGAATCGGTGCATTCAAAGCTGCAGCAAACAGACCTGGAAAAGTACTCAGAGCAAAATTCAGAAGCAAAATCAGTAATGATTTGTGATATGCCCCAGTAGGTTAAATAGGTACTTGTCATCGTACTAGTACTGAGAAGCAGGAAGGACAGATATAAAGACTGTTTTGAACATTATTGAATCTGATTAACTGTCTGGTTTGGGCTCAGTTTAAATTTGCCAAGAGTAAAAGTTGCCTGTCATCTTTTCCCTGTTCCAAGCACAGATAAGATTGTCACACAATTCAGAAACTGTGCTAGGTTTAAAGACAAACACAAGAGCTGCCTGTCAGCTCATTGACCAACCAGCCAACCCAGTCAGCTAACTCACAATCTCTGATTTGTCTGTTTGACACCACTCAGTTGTGTTTGCAACACTGTCAAAACACACTTCCACCAGCATGAATATCCAGCAGGAACTGGGTGCCCTTGCAAGGGTGTGGAAGTTTCTGTTTTCAAAGGTGCACAGGCAGGGGAAGGAGCAGCTCCACCTGCTCAGCAGACCCAGAGTGGTGCAGTCCAAGGGAAGGAGGGATGGCAGCAGCGGGGCACAGAACCCCTTAGTTTCCAGCAGCCACTTCTACGAAACTGGTACAGACAGCTCCGAGTGCACCTCCCTTGAACAACTGATGTGTACCCAATCAGCCAGATCCTAGGCTAGTAACATGGCTGTGCTAGGTTCTTTTACCAAAAGGTCTGGCAGATATGAACTGCACATGGTTTAAAGTAGAAGTGGTCAAACTGAATATTCTGAATAGCATTTATTATAAACTTATGTGATTTTTCCTCCCATAGAAATGGCCATCCCAGAGTTTTTTCTTCACAAACTGAATAATTGGATGAGTGTTTTTGAAATGAAATCTCATTGGCTAATTATTCACTTTATTTATTTACTGTTTAATTTCCACATTGTATGTTGAATCACCAGAATTAGTCAGTAGTGCATCTGCTGACTGGATAACTACTTTCATTTTGTTTTTAATAAGTTATGGCCATTTTTAATAAACAAATTTTTAGGGTTGCTAACTCTGTTAGTAAAATTCACAGAAATTTTTGAAACCATTTTAATACTCTGCAATTCTCCAAGCAGGCTGAAAAACAACAGAAAGTCCCACTATGATCCAAAAGAATAAAAACAACGCTTCAGTTTGAGAGAGAGTCACATTTTGGATTCCTTTTTCATACCCAGTTAACTTTATATACAGTTACAGTATAATGTGACAGTAAATTTTACCTCTCCATTGTTACCTGTTCAAAATGCATCAGAATATTCAGGATTTTTTTCTTCTGGTTTAAATCTCCATCAGAGCCTGTGGGAGAACTGGAATAAATAAGCAGCCACGTTTTCCCATACTGGAAAAGTTCCAGAAGGGAAAGGGCTCTTGACATTACAGAGCTAAAGGAGTTTTCAAGACACTTTCTATTTCCATACTCGTTCTTTTGTATGCTAGGTTGCCTGCCATTATGTTTATGTAATTCTGACAGTGTTCTTAATGACACACTAACAGATTGTAAAACACGCTGCTGGCATTTACTTGTTTTTTATATTTTTAAAACAATGTCCTTCATGTAACAGTAGTTAAGCGCGGCAGAAGGACATCATTAGAGCCATGGTTAAACTGTAATTTACACCATTAGGAAGGCAGGAGCAATTTTTATTGCCTGGCAATTTTCTTGCTGAAATATTTGGACCATATGGCTCAATTTGTGTAATAACCTTAATTTCAGCACCCTTCAGGTCTGCCTCCATCTCCTACGGAATGGTAAAATGCGGTTTAGCAGAAAAGGCAACTGTCTATACTTAGAGAGTTGAGATTAATAACATGTCACGTCCTGTTTTTGGTGAAGGAATTCGAACAGCAGCCAGATGGTATCTCTACAAATAACTGTCAGGGGTCTTGATCTAATCAATACAATGTATTAATACATCTCCCTTCGCTGCTTCTCGAGGGGTTAGCGTGCAACATCTGGAAAGATTGGGGGGACCGCCAAGTAGAAAGCTGATCCTTTTCAGAATCAAACTGAGCCCAATTAATTTTTCATGTATACTTGATAACTGTTTCATAATGAGCTATGCGTCTTGACGGAGTTAGGGTTGGCGGCATGAGCGGCTTGTGCTTCCTATCCCCATTCAGTCCACTTACAGAAACCAACCCATTAATCAAACTATCTGGCATAAAACTGAAATCTCAGCTCAGCAAGAGATCAATAACCATCCTTTAAAAAAAAAAAAAAAAAAAAAAGGAACAACAAAGACCCCACCACAGAACAAGGCTTTAGTGGGCAAAAGTATCCAGGCATGACATTAGTAATTACTTTAACAAAAACCAAAACTCAGAACCATACTCACCTAACAGGCACCTATAACACAGAATTTAATATTAGCTTCCTGTCAAAAAGTAACATTTAAGTCCATTAAAAATACACTGCCGTTCTGCTTTCTAGATACAGAGGCCATCTGGCCCCTATTCACCATAATTGCTATTATAGTCTCAAAAATAATATTTATATAGTGCTGTAAATTAACAGACAGACACCCATTCCCACTCCCAAAGAGCTTTCTGCTGATAAACTCATGTTTTAGCACTGTGCAGGAATTAGGGTCTCGCTCCCTAAAAAAAAAGAGTGTGGCAAGATTATACATGCATTCCAGTGCTTTTTGTAAAGTCTGAAAAGAGGAGAGAGAGAGGTCACTTGGCAGGCAGAAAATGGGAAACAGCAACAAGCATAGGGAAGATGAGCTTGAATGAGGCTGTGAAGCTGAGTGATGGGAATGGATTCAAAAGGGAGCAGTAAAGAGAAAGGACAGGAGGTCAGCTGAGAATACTAAACTTATCTTGCATAGGACACCCAACGGCTGTTTGATGAGAATGACTTTGGTGACTGTAGACCTGGATTAGATTCAAATGGAGTCCCCAGTGGTAGAAGGCTCTATATTATATTACCAATTCCCATGAGTCATATGGCTTGCTCTTGGTTTGTTTCTTTTTAAAAAGAGGGCCTGTTTATTGAAATTACACACTCCTTGTTAAAATTCCCAATGAAATATAAGCATATGACATAACACTTCTCAGACAGTTTGAATACAAGACCTTATCTGTGGAGGGGAGTGGGGCAGGGGATGGGATGTGTGGGTGGGGAATGGCCTTTCTAATTATCAGCTGAAGAATTCCTGTGTCTGTAGCTGTTGGGCATGACCCTGGGGATTTTAGGAAGCTGCCCTATGACTTTACCAACAAAGAGAGTTATCTTGGAGTTGCCTGATATATCCACTTAAGAATGTTGGTTAAATGTGAATTAAAATCTAGTCAAATCCAATTAAGCATTTTTAAACTGATATCTAATTTGAAAAACAGCTGTACATATTACCCAACAAATTTCTGCCTCCTCCTCCTCCATTTTAATTCCCTACATATATATGAAAAATCATCTGTAGCATACAAAACCTTGTTTTTAAAGCAGATTCAGTGTGGTCACACACAACACCAAGGGATGAATGCCCCTCATATTATATCTTCCTATCAAATTATACTTAATAAGGTGAAGGTTTCTGGGGGTTTTGTTTTGTTTATTTTCATTTTACAAAGTAGAAAACACTGTCAATGGTGTTCTGCAATGCCTGATTAGCTTAATCTTATTCTCACAACTACAGCGCAAGACTGACAGAAAAACATCATAGAGAACAGCATAAATATAAAGCATATATAAAAATATATAGAGAGAAACAGCATATGAAGCATTTATAAAAATCTTATTTTAGGCATCTACCTTTAGGCTTTGTCATGCAGTCACCTATTTTCTTATGACTGCAAACTGAAAAGGTTGCCACTTCCAGACTGCTGCTCACCTCATCTTTCTGTCACAGGGTACCATCGTTTAAATCTGTCAACCTGCATAATTCCATTGTGTGGGTTAGGAAAGACCAGCTGATTAATCAGCTTAAAATGAACCACCTTCTGTTGACTGACACGTGCTAGTAGAGGCACACAAGTGCACTAGATGAAAGCAGTCACGTGTGAACAGTTGCAGCCCAAGGACAGTAAATGTCCATGTCTTAGATGCTCTGGAGGTTTCATGGTCTGTAGAGGACATTCATGCTCCTAACTAGATTAGATGCCTGAAGTCAGACATTGTAAATATCCTGCAAAAGACCTAATTCTACATGTGCTTCACTCATCAAAAAAGACCTATGGAATGGGTGCAAACTGGATCTTGCACAAGGAGAAACCCAAGGATAAAATACACCAGATGTTTCCAAATAGGTAACTAATTTATTTTTTGAAAAAATTACCTATTGATCCAGGCACTCTGGTCTACTCAATCTAGAGTGTGCGATTAGGCATGGTCAGACATAACCCTATCAGTGTTTTTACTTCTGGTCCAAAAAACTGGGCAAAGATATGTTAACTTCTGGTTGCACACTGAATTAGGGAGAAAATGTTCAAGAAAAATGTAATGAAATAAACTCCTTTGCTGTAACCTTCACTAATTCAAGTCACCAGTTGCCTGACAATATATTAAGACCTCACAGACACCAGATAAACCTTTCCCTGCTACCCCACATCCTAACTTGCAAGGATTCTTTGATTTTTGGCAGAATTCCAGCAGGGTCTAAAGATATGTTTCTGCGGCTGCCCAAAGCATCCAGGAGACACTGAAGTGGCCTCAGTTACAACAAGGATGGTATAAATAGAAGAGCTGAAGACTCTCTTTCTCTCTCACTGTTCTCATCCAGCTCTATTACCACAGTACTTCAAAATCATCAAAGTCATGCAACAATCCATTTCATCCTTTCTGCTCTAATTAGGCAATTCCACATGTCTGTCTTGATAGGTAGGGCTTACTGAAGCACCTAATCAGTTTCTGGAGGGGTATCGTAGTGCCAATCCAAATGCTTATTTAAACACAGCTGTAGTGCCAAACCCAGCATATTCTGCAGCAGCATGGAAACAACAGAATCTGTGACACACAGATTGCCTCCCACGCTTTTACTTTTTTTTTTTTAGCAGCCTTCAACGTGAAGGAGCACTTGTCCTGTATTCATCCTGTGTAAGCTTAACAGGTCTAGAGATTAAAACATAGGAAGCATTTTATATTATTGGGCTTTCCTGGCAAATAAAACAATTACAGCAATTCCAGTACAAGCCCTTCCTGAAACTGTGCTAACGAGGCTTTGAATCTTAAAAACTGCATTTAAATCAAATGATTCATTTGCAAACCTATCACATACAGCACATGCATAGTAGGTGTGGGTCATTTCATTGGAATTAGAAAGCAAATGTCTCTATACATGAGAGGTCACCAGTTGTTGTAAGTTAAAATCTTTTCACTGTTAGGCATAATTAAAATACTCTAACAGTGGTTTCAGTAATTTAAACATTGCAGTATTGTTGTAATATTTTTCTAGGCTTCAAGAGTTCACAATTGTTTGGTCCAATCAAATCTGGGAACACTGGAGAAGTTATCACCCATCAAGGTAATTACTTTCAAGTTGAAATAATTACTCCATCAATGTTAATGGTCTTTCAACTTCAATAAAGCACTCACCTGCCGATAATCACAGCTAACCTCTTGCTCTCATGCAATTCCCTCTCTATTTAGCAGGTTATATTACAGCCGTTAGAGTGGTCACTTGTCCTGAACAGCTGCTGAATTTCACTTTGATCGGCTGTGAACCATAAAAAAATTAGTCATCTGTGTATGATTTCCCCCTAACCCATAAGCCCTCGCAGAGCTAAGGATATGATCTGTTGGCTGTATTAGGGCACTGCTGAGCAGCCATCTTGTTTCTGGTTTGGGCTACTTTCCACTCACTAACAGCAGCACAGTAGCCTAATTAACTTCTGCCCTCCACTGCCGTTTACAGCTTTCATTCTTTGCTAAGTAGCACATCTTCTGAATTTATGGCACGTACAGGGATTCCTCCATTTACTCTCATCTTGTTTTCTTACAGTGCAGCCCATTTCCCAGGCATCGGAAATAGGCATGTATAAAAAAGTTTCACCAGTCCCTGTTTTTAGCATCTTTTTTCTTGTGGCTATAAACCTCCTTCTTTTTTCTATAAGGAAGTTGTAATGTAGTCCTGCATACTGCATTACTGAATAAAGTTATGTACAAGTTAATAACTACATGGTATCACATCTCTAATGCTGCCAAATGTTCACTGGTCTATATGAGGGAACAGAAATGAAGGATCACGCGTGGATGCATTAAGTATTTCTGAATGTGATGAATAGAAAAGAATGAACTCTGGATGCAGGATTCTAGATATCTGGGAAATCCTGTATAGGAGGTATGTATATATGACAGTACTGACCACTTAAGATTATTTCTGATACGATATATTTTATGTGGAGTTTTTCAGCAAGTAGACTTTAATTATTATTTTTACTCTGGTTAATTACTGTCTGGTTATAATAACATAATCATGCAAGCCAAAGCCTTCATCCTCCCAGCAAAGTCTCTATTATTACTGCTATTCTGCAATATGTCTACAGATTTCCCTACCACAGATGAAGCATCTGCCAAGAGGAGCTTGGCCAGTGTAGTTATATACCATCTCCCCAAATAATGTAAGGTAAGCCAACATATGTTCTCAACTGTTAGCATAGCTGCATCCAAACCAAAGGCTTTGCTGGTGCAGTGATATCAGCTGAGAGACGTGTTAATTTTTTACACCCCAAGATGACATAGCTATGCCAAAAAAGCCTTGTAGGATAAATTTGGCCTGAGAACCTCATACTGCAAAACACATTGTGAGTAGACCTGTGCTTCTAGGTAGGTACAGGTGTAGGATTTCCCAGGAATAAGGCCTATTATCTTACACCTATCTCTTGCATCCTGTAACAAGAACACTGTACTTTTAGTTATACTTTGCTGAGGTGAATCTGACACACCGAGGCCTTGATTCTACATAATAATAATAATGGGGGTCACTGCCCATAGCAGGCAGAATTTTTCTTTATAACCCTCATCTCTGGATGCTTTTCCCTCTCCAAGCACTTTCTAACAGCTACATATTTTTTACATTTTTTACTCATCGTCTTGTCTTTGAATTCTCCTGCTCCTGATAAACAACCGAATACTTGATATAATTGTCATGGGAGAAACAGCATTACACACCCACAAAACATCTAGCAAGGAAAAGTCCAAACTAACCCCCAGTTTTACCTCACAGCAACATTTGCAATACAACAGTTAAAAGAGCTGTGGTGCTCTGATGCCATTTGGCAGATATGGGCTTTATAACAAAATCAGCTCTGGGTCCTAAGCCCTAAGTTCTCGAGAGTGAGAAGCTTGCTTTGACAATCTAGTCATTTTATGCAGATTTTTGTAAATGAGAACTTACTGTCAATCCATTCCTCTATAAATGCATCTGTCTCACACTAATGCTGTCAGTGAGACACTAAATATCATTCTTGCTTTAGAGGGTTAAAATGACCTGGGAAGATATTGTGGGAAACACTTGTACTGCTGTAACCAGTCTTGACTTAACTTTGCTCTGCAAATAAACCAGAATGTCAGTTTAACTTGCTGTCACCTAACATCTGCCACTACACTCCTGGCCAAACAAGCTAGGGAAATGGGTGATACCGCTCTTTAACTGCAAAGCATCAAAATGGCTCACGTGTACTTCACTTGCTCCTAATGGTGCAGGGCGATCCTCATTTTGTTTGAGTGGCAGCAGCGTTTGCTGCTTTTTATCTCCATAGGCAGCATAAAATTTCAAGGGGTCAGTGATAACCTTAAGGTACCGGACAGCCATACCTTTGACACATTAATTCAAATACAGTTTAAAGCACCTTAATTGGGGAGTGAATAGCTGCATTTTGGGAAGGTAGAGCGGATAAGTCTGTCAAATGGTTTGAAAACCCAGAAGATGCTTCTCATTTGGCTCTGGAAATGGATGGAAACGATGCTGTCATATCAGAACAGTCTGCAGGGATATTAGTGAGAGCTTAATTTGTATCCTGCAGTGTCACAAGGATTGTATTTCTACTTTAGGTTCTGGTCAAGCTTTATGTCCTGCAGCAGGCAACCAGGGTGCAAACAACAAGAGCAAGGGTGCTTTCAGCTACCATGATTCTAGCACTACTTTTTTTCTGGAATAATGTAATGGGATAAGAATGGAGTATAACAGATTAAATAAAGGACCGAACTCATTGCTTGCTTAATACTTTAAGTCTTGCTTGTAACATGGAAGCTTGTGTGAGAGAATGACTAATGGCGTATCCCACGAGGGAGCTCCAATAGAGATGCTTTAGGAGATTAAATGATTTAGCCTAGTACCCCTGAAAGCTATATTTTAAAGGGGCAGAAGTTTAATCATTGGAATGTTAGTTCCTTCAGTAAAATTACATTTTAATTAAAATGTCTCATTCACAAAGCTACAGTTAAGGGTATATCAGCAATTTCATGATAAAATCCTATTTTTAAGGGGTTATAACTTTGAAAGTTGGTGTCCAGGTTTTTGCCTGCTGGGATAATTGACCTGACCTCCTGAAGTTATCTTTGATAGCAGGACTGCGTGCACTTTATGTCAATAACTTGGATTCAAAGCTTTAGCTGTTCTGCTATATTCAGAAGAGATAGGATTCAGATCTCAGCTCCTTGGTATAAATCAGCAACAATGCTATTGGCTTAATGTAGTTGCAACAGCTTAAAGGGAGTGCAACTGATGGGAGAGCTGTGCAGAAAGATTTCTCCCCAAAGGGTAGTATAATATTTAAAAATTAAAAAGGGTAGCAAAAATAATAATCAATAAATGTTCACGACAAAGGACAGTAGAAAAACATGCAAGTCAGCTTCGCTGCAACACCAGTAGAACAGCTATACATATGCTGCCAGAATGTGATTTTCGTTCAGGATGGTGTTTGGGGAAAATAAAGGATTTTGGAGTCAGGAAAACACTAATTCAGTAAATAATAGCTTTTTAATTTAAAAGGCTTTTAACTGATGCTGCTAAAGAAACACACTGTGGCAACATTATTTAAAAGGCCATTTTGGTAGGTTTTATTACCCACACTACAACCATCTTGGACATTTTCTGTTGTTGTTGGCATGCTTGGAAGACATTGCAATGCATGACCGGCCAGGTCAATTCCGATGCTCAGCCACACATTGCATGCTGCTAAAGCAGAGTATTAGGAGAAGCCCTGTCATTTCACTGGTTTTGAAATCTTAGGTGTCCCATCACAATTATGATTGTGATCATTTTTTTTAAAACAAGTTAAGGGAGCTAAGTACCAAAATCCTACTGAAGTTCAATAACTTTAAAATTCCAATCTACTTTTTAAAATCTAACATTCTGTACAATACAAATGCAACTATTTCAGAAGCCAAAAGCATATATTCCTACCATTCTGTTCAGGACCTGTGTTCTTTTTCAGAAAAAAAAAAATGTATTACAAACTTAATCCATTTATGCTTCCAGGAAGCTAGACACAAAACTGTTTTGGAACCGTGTGATCACAAGAGTATGTAAGATTACTGAGCCGGATACTCCTCCTACCTCATCATGTTGAGATTTGTCTAACAGAGTTACTTAAAATAAAATTTACTCAATAAAATCATGGCCTATCAATACCATTTAGGGAAAATTCTAGGTTTATGAAATCGAGGAAACCCAACTTTATTACAACCTCCTTAAACATTTTCTAAAACTTATTTTCAAGAGACAGCCAAGTACAGCAGCAATCCTAATCTAGAGCAGTTCAGTTCAACTATCTATAAACTGCCTTTCTATAGAAACACTAGAATGTAATATATAGGTGGGAAGAGCAGTGGTAACTGCACAAACCATAACCACTTCTGTCACTGTTTTATATAACATTTTTAGTTCACAAAACAACCTGTCCTTTCCCGAGTCTAACCCTCCACACACTGAATAGAAACATCATATTTATAGATGTTCGTGTTTGGAAAGTCCCTTGAAGGGAAAGACATGTTAGCAATACAAAGTAACATTCTAACGTAAGTGCATGTAATGAAAGTAAAAGTAGATCTGCTTTTATTACTGATGAATTATGAGAGGAACATGCAAATGCATTGCATATATGAACTATGTAATTGCTAATGAATTCATTCACTTTGTGATTCCAATGAATTACAAAACTAGAATTAAATACAAAGAGGACTGATTTTGTTGTTCTTTGTGCATATCCTGTCAAAATGTTAACAGTCAAAGAGCTCAGGATAGTATTTTCAGAGCGAGGCTGACAAAGTTAGATGCATGTGTTGAACTCCTCCAGACATGACCCATCTATGCTTTTGAGTAATCTATTTGCCTCTACCAGGAATTACATATTAATGTGAAATGATTCAGTCTGCATTGGGGCAAACACAAAATTTAAACCAACAAAAGTACTGGCAGTTGGAAACCCTACTTTTCCAATCAGTGTTAAATGAGATTTTAAAATACCACAGAGACCAAAGCAGAGTAAAAACAACTTAAAACTGGTTTTGTGGTCCAGTTCTTACCATAACAGTTAGTGCTGTAACAGCTGGGATGCTAAATGTTGGATCACTGCGTTTTTCTTGATAGACTACTCGATACAGTAATACAACACCATTGGGAGAGGCAGGCTGGGTCCAGTTCAACTGCACTGAGTATGGACTTGTTGCTTGTGCCCAAGGGGCTCCCATGCCCCATGGGGAAGCTTCCAGAGTTTGCGTTGAAGCCCACAGGCTGTCCACTGACCCCACGGCATTTTGAGCTCTGACACGATATTCGTAGAGAGTAAAAGGCTGTAGAGCATCAGATGCATCAATAAATTCCAAAGCTCCTTCAGCCCAGATGAACAAAAGCAGCTCTTCTTGACTGCCCACAGGACGTCTGAAATTAAATCAAAGGCAATATGTTTAAAATTTAAAATAACTTTAACGGTCCCATGGTAGTAGGTCCTGAAGTTCTAAGTTTAACCTGTACCTCAGAGAAGTGCAGAATTTGTTTCTACACATTACAGACTCACAAGGATCTGCCCGTCTATCTATTTCTGAGGTAATAATTTAATTATTCTCCTTTATCTAGAAGAATACTATAAAACATGTCAAACAAGTGTGCTGTCACAGTCTGTAGCAGCAGAGTAGCAATAAAACAGCATATTGTCCTTTCAGGATAGAACACATCAGATAGATATGAGACTTTCAGAATTTAGAATGTGAAATTTTAAATCCATATGTGGTTGCTAAGTAATGACTTGAATTGCAATATGGGTGCAAGTGTTCAACATTTCTGAAAATCAAACTATTTATGGAGGTACTCGCCTCAGGATCCCTCATTTATGGAAAACTTACAACCAATTTACTTGAGAAAAAATGTTACCTAGTGAACAAGGGGTAAATACTCTACCATGCCCTCAAAACCAAAGCCATGCACTTTTAAATTCTGGTTTGCTCACAATAAATATCCCATTTGTTCTTGTGAATGGAATAAGCAATCCCTTGTTGCAGGAACTTAGCAGACTTCGCAGCTCCACCACAAAAATTCATTAAAATATCACAAGTAGTGATTTTTAAAATAAACTACATCTTTTTTCCAATGCTGTTTTGGTTTAAAAATGCAAATGTAAGATAGATGAAGACAATTCACTGTATAGGCTTTTGACACAATGGGGTTTTATTTTTGTACACACGTATGTACGCACACATGCATATATATAGCATTCCTACTACAGATCTGCTTGTGTTGGACCTGGTGATATTCTGAGCATCAGAGGAGATAACAGATGATCCTCAGCCCCTTTCTAATGTGGTCCCTTCCAGTATATAATTTACAACAGCTGTAATAAGGCAAGCACTCATCTTCAAAACAGAGTTATCAAATCAATTCTTTCACTTGGCATAAAAATGTTTGTGTGAAATTAAGTTGGTTACATTTAAACACTGTGATAAATCTCAGTGACGGTTGTGCTGTACTGCACATGAATTTAAGTATTTCCCCTACTCTTCACAGGAACCTTGGCCTTTGTGGAACGTAAAAGCACTTTCACCCTCCATGCCAACAACAAAAAACAAATTACATTATCTGCCATTTTTATTGCAAGTAGAGCTAATTTGCAGAAGTAAAATTGGTTTGTCTGACTACTGGGTGTCGTCATCACAACACACAAACAGAAGCTGAAGAACGTTTCTTTGGCAAGAGAAAATCTGTGTTTCATAGGATTCTTCCAGATTTTATTTTGTTATATCAACCCCAGGAATTACTTTAAAAATGCAAAATGCAACAATTTTTTAAAACTTATAATCTTAGCTGCTTTTAATAATATATGTCCAGGCATTTACATGCAAATATGAAGAATATAATGAATATATTCATTCATCTTTGTGTATATGCATATATATGGCATGCATGAATACATTATTTTCTTATATGAAGCTGAAGAATTTTACTAAACTCTGAGAGAAGCAGGCTATGTGGACACTGTTTAATTCAAAAGTGTTAAAGTGTGATTTTAAAAAAAGAAGAGTTTTGAGGTACAATGTCTCCAGTGTAGTGAAACAGGCAAATTATAAGATGTGTTGATACTGAGAATTGGTTGGCAGAACTGAGTGAAGAATTGCAGGTAGAACAGGCAGGAAAGATTCCCTGGCAATTCTCTCTCTTGCAACAAAATGTCTGGAAGAGTCAGGGTACAAAATTTCCTATTGACCCCAGAATTCCATCACCTGTTTTTAATACATTTCCCCATGCTCTACTCTAATGGCAAATTAAGCCTTATGCAGAACTCTCCCTTAGATGCTGTTCAGTGACTTAATGCAAGTCACATAATTCTGAAAGGTGAATCACTACTATGCCTTTCTCCTGCACCTAAAAATATAGACTTTTCCCTGTGTACTCAAAAACGTGCCTAAAAAAAAAATCTCTGTAGATAAGTGAAGAGAGAGCATATTTTAGTGCAATAAAGTCACATTTAATATGTCTTGTCTGACCAAGCAGTATGGCACTTAAATGAATACACAAATTTATGTTTCATAAATTTTTGGAACTCTGTCATAAACAGTCCTTTTACACTGAAAGATCAAATATGCCACCAACTGTAAGTTCATCCACAAGCAAAGCTGTACAATGTAGTCTGGTTAAGTATTTAGATCTTATTACTGCTGAATATTTAATGAATGAAACTTATGGTTAGGTAAATTGTTCCATCTGTAGTGCTAAAAACCAAAATATCTTCATGTATGAATAAACTTTGAACAGAAGTGGTTGAACAGTCTGTAATCATTTCAATCGTCTTAAGATTTAAGATTCAACTGCTCATTTAACTGGAAGTGTTTCTTATGTACAATGAGCTGCAAAGGAGAATAACATTTGCAAGAGCTGGAAGCTGTCTCTTGATCTGCATAGTCTGATTTGCAGCTTACATTCATTTTAAAGATGCTCAGATACAGTTATTTTTATAAGGGCAAATTGTCCCTGCCCCACTGCCAATCTGAGCCAGATGACATAAAGAGGAGAATATAATCTTCTTTGTGACAGATAACTATAGAGCTGTATGCAGAGGACTGCAGCAACATTAAGTGCAACACTCACCCCTCAGCTTTCTTATGTGGAAGGAGACACAGTGAATCCCTGAGATCTTGCAGGTCAACCCAGAATTATTCTCCACATATTTACCTTTCATCATGCAACAAAAATACATTTTTTAGCAGTGCCTGCTGTTTTCCTTACCAGAGTGGTAGTGAGTTATTTCTGGAAACACTGAGAAGTCCTGGGGTAAAATTCAAATGACTGGGGAATCACACTGTCAAACGTGGGGGAATAATGCAACATCAACAATACTCCCCCTCTAAAGTTTCACATCCAATCAAACAAAGCAGCCTCACTTACCATTTGAATTCAACAAATCTATACCAATGTAGTTTATATATATGTGTTTTTACAAATTTTGATGTCAAAAAGTGAACAAAAGGAATTTGAGATTATTGCATATAATATGCTAGGTTAGATTGGGTATTTTATCAATTACAAGTATAAATAAAACCCTTCAGGAGTTCTTATGCTTGATGACATACTCATCCATAGGATTCCTATATTAAACCATCTACTAATATATGTGTCTTGGAAGATGTCTTTGGTGCAGGTCATGGTTAAGGGTTTAAGGGTAGGCAATGATTAATCATAGTCAGTCTAGAAGCCTCTACACTGGAAGTCACAACAGTCAACAGCCACCGAGACAGGTCCGCTGTCTTAAATTGCCTGTTGATTTTTCTGCTATGTTTTCACCATCAGGATTGCTCAGCTAATGAGAGCTACATTACAATCTTCCATATATATATGAAATATATATACTAAATAATATAACCTTACTGAACAAGACATAGACACTTTGACAGAAATTTGGACACTCCCTTAAACAAGATATGAACCAAAATACTTATTATTTTACAGGCAATATTTCTTTAAGAGTCATCTCATGTATGTCCTACATAGTGCATGCTGGTGGTCAACAGAGAGCAGTTCCATTAGCTGATGTGACCTGTATCTTATTAAAATACAGCAAGAAATACATCACCTATTTCCATAATATTATTTTTCCAGACTAGCAATTTCTGTGGTTGTCACAAGGATGTTATGTAATGATGAATGGGAAGAGAAGTAGATTGGATGATTGTCTCATGAACCAGATCTTTTCTCATCCACAATCTCTTCTACGTTGTGGTCCTTGGTAGAAAAGTTTAAAAGCTGTAGATCTGTGTTTAAAACTGCTATAGGAATTAAAAATAAAATGTCACCGTCTCTTTTATCATAAATTAACATTATAATTTTTTTCGTTTCTAACAAAATGGCTGCAAACCTGCAAGTGCTTTTATGATACTAGAGGAAAGCACGAGTCCTGCCATTTGAATGCAAAGATCTGCACACACGCTAGCTCCCCAAGCATTCCAGGTTTTGAGTTAAATGAATTTATTTTGGTGGCAATGCAGTAAGGAAGAGGCACATGATGAAGAAAAAATTACATGCCATAACCTCCCATAGAAATACTGCAGTCTTGCTGCTATAACAATGTAAGCCTATGTGTGGCTACAAAATGAAAAAGAACTATGTGCTTACATCCCATTTCTGATTTTTTTGCAGCTATCTGAGAAAGATTTGATATTGTTGTTGTCTAAGCACATTTAAACTTCAGCTGAAATAACTGCCAAGTGATTCATGCCTATGTAGGTGAATATAACGATTGTATCTGGAGCCCCAGTGCGCCATTTTCATTTCACTTTAAATAAAAAACAAAATGTATCTATGTCAGTCAGTGCCCTTCTGCTGTACTCAGAGGTATCAAACAGGCTACAATTATGATTGTGAAGTGATTGTGTCACATTGGAGGAAGGTTTATTGCTTTTGAGTCTGCTAGGCAGTAACGCATTCTGTTTCATATTACTCTTTATATCATTGTTTGGCTGTGACTAGAATAATCAAATGCCATCAAATGCTGTCAAATTCAATTTACAGTATTTTTCACTGAAGCAGGCTTTCTGCATTATATTTCCTGTTTTCCCTTTCTATGGCTGCCATGGAATAGCAGCGGTAATCATCAGCTTTATTTACAAAACCAACGGAGTGAAGACATGTCTTGGACTATAACGTACCCTTTATTCCTCTTTATACAGGGGAGGGACATGGTTTTTTTCTGATGAGGTAATTAAAAAAAGGCAAACAAAAGGATATTTCAAGAAAGCAGAAATTTTTAGAGACTACTAATGTGTTTTAGGCAAAAGTGAATTTATATTAATTATCACTGCTGATTCCAAAATGTAATTCGATTCCCTGTCTTCTCAGTCACAGCTCTAATATAATAAAATGTCCCAAACTCTTTGTGGGAGCTTAGGTTCAGCCCAGCATGTGTTTGCCACACATATTTAGAATTGGGAAAACCAGGAACTTCAGAGTTTAAATTTCTCTCCAATACATGGCTTGAGTTTTATATTCTCTGACTTTCTCAAACTAAAGAAGGTCCCTTCAGTGAGCTTTTAAAAAAGGGTCAATGGGCACAGCAGATGTCAGTGCTCTGCTACTTTGATACTTCCCTAAATACATCTATCTATATAGAAAAATCCTCACACAGAGCTTATGAAGCTTCTCACAGGGAGTGAGAATGTGTCAGCCAACCACCTAGACAGGGCAGCTGAATACAAACACCAAGGAACATAAATAGATGCACTGTAATCACACTCCAGATTACTTACAAACAGGAACATAATTTATCTTGGAAAATTGATCTGTGTTAAGAACTTAGATACCTTTTTTGGCTTTTAAAAATTTCAGAAATGGTGAATTGCTCCTGTTTCCATTCCAAAATTCTCAATTGTCTCTTAGAGAGGATTGAAGAATGTACCTAATGGTCTGGGTAAACACAGTGAGAGTATCTATCTTACAATTGTTGTCTGTCCCTTTGACTTTTTAAAAATGTATTTTCGCCTGCTTTTGGCCATTTGTAGGTCAGGAAGATGATTCTTGTCTCAACTCTTATTCTCAACTTGTCCATCCATAGATCGGTACCTTACCTTAGCATTTGAAAGGTAATATACATTTTACCATGTACTTCTACATTTTTTTTCACCTCCTAGTGTAGCAAGGAACTAAAAAAATGAACAGTTCAATAAGACTAAGACTGTGAGGTGATAAAAGCATTTACCTGTGAATAAAGTAGTTAGTAATGATGCCATTTGGTTTCTTAGGTGGTGACCATTTCACTTCTATGAGTGTAGATCCTATTGCTTTAACGATGGGTGGGTTCAATTCTCTAGGAGGTGCTTCAGCAGTTCTTGAGTATGTTTGACCACCCACTCCACACCCACCTACAAAACCAGAAGTTTGATTTAGTGATGAGGGCTTCTTCCTCAGCAAAAAAAAATACAGTAAAAGCAATTTCACCTCATTTCATTATTAAATACTCATTTAAGATACCACAACTCCGCTGATTAATTACTCCTGATTTTCACCAGTGCAGGTGAGGAGAGAATTGTTTCCAAAGTGTCATTTTAGAAAGACTTATTTCAATAGGGTTTTGAAATTTTCCATTAAAGTCAAGGATTTTTGTAATATTTGGGCTCTTCTCTCCTGTATTTATGATTATCATTTCTTGTTGGTGAACAGTTGCAGAACTGGTTTTGTTCTGTATGCACTTTTTCAAAAATTGTTAAGCTATTTGTGAAGAGCTTTTAATAAAATGGCACATATTACCTAAAATACATTTTTTAAATCTCCATTTAAAATATTCATGATATAACATGGAGAAATATTTAATGCCTCATTCAGTGCTAGGCTTTCTTTTTACTAAGTAAACATTTGACTCCAATGTAGGAATAAGATTTTATCTGTTTTGCTGAGTTGAACCTGTCTGGAAATTTTCCATTCCCTTCCAGTCACAGAGGTGAGTCTTTTAAAATCATCTTACCATTTTGGCATGCTTGTATCCTTATCTCATAGAGGGTGTATGGATCTAGGCTATCAACAAAAGCAAAATGTGCGTGTCCTACTGGTTTCACCAGTAGAGTGGGACTGCTTGCATTTAGTAAGATGTTGTATTCCAAAGGCATGTTGACAATGAATATCCCTGTTGTGAAACAGAGAAAAACTAGTGATTATCTGAAATACTATCAACAGCGCAGGGTGACTTCAGAGAGGCATCCATCATACGCAATTTTAAATGTAAGCCCCCTCTGGAGATTTTACCTACTGCCTCTTTTGGAAACTACAACCATTTAAATATAAACTGGAACAGATCCATCTGCAGATCACACCTGGAAGACAGACATTGCAGCTCTTAGTTAAAAATCAACATTCAATTCAGTCAATGCCTGTGTTGCAATTGCTAGTTCTGGGAAGAGTAACCTTGTGACTGGGAAGCAGATAGCTTTTATTTCTTTATTTTGGATGGGAAACAGCTACTAAATACTGCTGTTCGAATACAGCGTAATGTGATCAAAAAAGTGAATTGCCACCATTCAGCAAATTATCCCTTTTTAGACCAGCAGCAGTAGCTGAGTGTAGGTTCTTAGCCTGCTTTACTGGTAAAGTATAATACCGTAGCTTGAACCAAGAAACATATTTCAACTGATATAAAAAGAAACTGTTTAGGTTTTACTGAAAAAACCCTCAATTTTTTATTATGCTTTAATTCAAACATCTCCCCCATCTATTCTTCTTCCCATGCTGTCCGTTCCTAATTTTGCAGTTCTGTTGAGAAGCTGAAAAAAATCAGTTTCTCCATGAGAATAAGCTAAGCCATCTGCCATCCCCTCAGAATGATCGACAGAGGCTCCTGGATCTTCTCTTGTTTCCCCCAACATGACTTCTCAAGGGGGTTTTTTTGTTTGGTTTTATAATTAGGAAATGGGCTGTAGGCTTATTATTTTTTTGTCTACTGTAGACTGTTCTATGCAGACAGTAGCAATTTCATTAAACCAAGAGAATAACCAAAGAAGAGTGTCTGTTAAGTGTGTTTCCTTCATTCTGCAGTCATGTAAGGCACAGTCTTAAGAAAGAACAAAGTACAAAGTAGACAAGGTACCTTTCTGAGATGAGTCAAGATGCATTTGACTAGCAAGAGCACATTTCTGTTTCAACACAACACCTACTTTAGATGTCAGAGGAATGTCTTAGTAATTGCACGAAGAACCAGATGTCTATGAGCAGTTCTGACACTTTTCCAGATCTTGAGAATCTTTGCATTCGTAACTTTGGAAAACAACTCCATTCTTTCTCCTAATTGTGGTTTTGGTCCTTTTCTGATAAACTGACAATGTTATCCTGAAGCTACAAAGGGTGTTTTTTTTCCACTGTTGTGCATCCTTTAGACAGATTTTTTTTTTAGCTAAGTATGTATGTGAATATGCACATTAACTAAAAAAAGAAAGTTTACAAGAAATCAGAGAGATTTCAAGTTTCTTTGTGGTACTATAAATAACTGATATATTTTGGAAGATCAGAAAAACCTTTGAAATACCAAGTTTTTACAATTCTTAGAAGAAAAAGAAGACGTAAGAATCCCAAAGAAATAAGATGCTGCTGCCTCACCAGATGCTAGACAGAGGAAATGCCATTACACTAAAAAGCTGAAAAAATAGCTCTGAAGTGGAGGCATGACTCCAATCTTATTCAACTGCTTGGCTTACAGGAAGAAAAAAGATGCTGATATTAGTAGTTGGAAGAGGTGAGGGGAGAAGGAGACAGAAAGTGCGAAAATCCCACTGTAAAATTTTCTTTTTTCAGTGTAAAAGTTTCAAGGAAAGCACCGAGATCTAATCATTAAGATATTCAACTTTTAAAGTCATGCAGGATGTTACAGAGTAAACCTCTGAGAGGTGATCTTGCTGATGGCTTCTGCAATGATTCTATGATTTTTTTGTCTGTGATATATGGAAGACGAAATGCGCTGGAAGACTGCACTTTATAACTATACCAGTAATTAAAGATATATTATTACAGCTAAACTACCTTTTTCTTTTATTTTCTTTATTATTATTTTTGAATTTTTTTCTATGATTGGAGTGCCTCTAAAGGACACAGCTGAAGATCCAAAAGTAAGAACTTGAAATGGTAGACAGCACATCAAATAGAAACCTTTTTTTAATCTCACAGTTAAGGTCCCCGTCTTCTCCAGTCCTGACAACAGACCAGATATTTCAGCCAGAGAAACCCACTGGCTTACGAAAGTGACACATAATTCACTTTTGTGCATCTGATCAGTGCATTTATTCTAGGTAAAATTCACCAGAAACTTTTGAAATTGGAACTATTTGGAATGCTTGATTTCCCAAAGTAGATTAAATACAAACAAGGGCAGCTGAATCCAGCCATCAATATCCAGCAAAAGACTCTTATTTCAAAATAGTTGACCTATCTATGTCCAACATTTGGTCCCTATCTCAGCAGAAATGCTAAAAAAAAACCAAAATAAAAAAGCCCAACCAAAACCCCCAAATTTTGAAATTCTGCTAAATGCTGCAGTATATTAGGAATGACACCACTAATAAATATGCTCAGGAGAAAAAATATTCTCAAGAAGTGACCATGAAATTGTAAATAAAACCAAATAAATGTCCTGAAAAATTCCAATATCCAAGGGAAATCCTTCCATTATTTGATGAAACTCATTGAATGCTAAGATCAAAAGATCACTTTATAGCCTGAAAAATAAAAATATGTATACTCATAGAACACAGAAACTTGTAAAAAACCCCTTTCTTCCAGAACAGCCTTCAGCATCTGCAGCCAGTCTGAAACTACCTTGTGTGCTGTGATGACTGAAGGAAACGAAATGGGCATATTTGTTAAAGTCAGCTGGGAAACCACACGACTTGGTTAGTTCCAGAGTTCATAAATTTATGTCAGAATAAAAGGAACCGTAAAAGCACAAGTGAACCAATTTACCCTAAGTGCAAATGGCAGTTTTGTTATTTGGTGTCAAAGTTACCATGAGCACAATGACAACCTGCCATAACACATTTTCATGTTCCCTAAAGAACAAGGATTTAGTTGGTTAATATTCCCAGCAATACTCTTTTTCATAATTTACAACAACTAGATGCTGATAGGTTATTTAACATTTATGAAGTTAAGATGTAATCAGAAAAACCCTGATTATCTTTACAAATAAAAAAGTTAAATTATTCCACTTTTTTTTCTCTGTGACTTCATTTCACAGCAGGTGCACATTTTGCAACGGGACAAGTCAATCAAACTAAACCTTGTTTTCTTGTGGGCATATTTGGATAACATTTAATGGACTATTCTGTGCAAAAGTCTGCAAAATAGGTTTGACGGCTCTGTGTACTTCAAAACTAGGGTAGTTCAAAAACGGAATCTGCAGCACAAGATGCTTAGAATTGGGGAAAAAAGCCACACTGTTTTACAGACTGGTCACAAAAAATCTGTTTGAAGTCAATTGCTGAAATTTTGTTTAATATGATGTGAAACCCAATCACAATTAAAGTAAAATAGTTGAACTGCTTCACTTACAGTAAACAAATACTAAACTAAGAATGTCATATCTTCTATTTAAAAACAAGGAAGAGTAAAGTTGTAATTCAATATTTCACTTCACAAAATAAAACCATCTATTTGGCTTCCCGAGATTAAGTATTTACATTGAGCTTCAAATATCCAGGTATCTCATACTGGTTGTATCAAGTATTCCCAGCAAGACTCTGAAGACTAATAGCAGGAGATGCTGACTGCTTTCAAGATGCAGAACTCTGGACATTGAGCTTGAAGAGCTTGTCCTACAGTGATGTAGAGCAAAGAATGATTTACATGAGAAAACAAAAGTGAGGAAATGTAAGATTGGCTTAACAAAAGACCGAACAATTTGTTAGGCCACCAATAAAGGAGAAACCAGGCTAGCTGGGGAACCTAAGAGACAAAGCTAAGAGACAAATAAATGTCATTCAAATACCAAATTTGATCCCAAGAAGAATAAAGCAGGAATCCACACGGTACACGACTTTCATTCTAATTGATAAGCAAACCCAGAGGTGGGTGAAGTAGAGTGTTACAACCTGATGAAAGAAGACATTTTAATCCAGATGATCATTAACATATGAAGCAAGTAACCTAGGAGCAGAGGACAGGATCCTCTTTTGAGCATGTTCAGCTTTCATGATATCACCAGCAGCAACTGAAGCTATCTAGAAGAATCAGGCACCCCATGAGGACCAGTGGGATTGTCAATGAGTTGAAACGTAGGATGGCTACCTGCCTACTGATCAGTAACATTTATGGATATGACTAGGGAGAATTATATGGTGGGTTTTTTTTCCATTCAGCTTTTCTGCTTCTATCCATGGCACTAATAGTTGTTCCATAATAATTGTAACATATCCTTCTGTAGTGTATCAGTGAAATGTACCGTACCTTTGAGGAGACTGTGCACTGAGGCAATGCAACACAAGATAATGGGATGCCTATTTCAGAAAATAAAGTCCTATTTTCCATAGTGAGTGAGGTGTGTCAAATATTTTTTCTGAATCCATCACTTTAACCACTACTCGGCCACCGTGCTATTTAGCTAAGTCAGGACTTTTAAAATGCTACATATCTATAAAGGTGTAAGATTTAGATATATTACAGATGTTGAAACATTATAATTAAAGCCATCCAAAAGGAAGGTCTATATAATATGATGCCCATAATTAATCCCGAGCATGATTATTTGATCCAAATTTATTACAGCAGATAAGAAGATAGAATGCCAAGCATCCCTGATATCCACAGACAGGAAGACACTATGACCAACTACCCTCTCAATAAAACTTCGTTAATAAAAAGCACTTTTCTCATGGAGACTACGCCAGTTAAAACAACAGTCTCGTCCAAGAGTGACTGCCAAGCCTGACAGTCCTTATAACAAATGCTGCATTCTGTGTTTATAAGGAAAACCTGTATTATCTCAATATAGTCTGTTGTGAAGCAAGGAATCATACAGAGAATAAAATAGATCTGGAAAAAATGGTTACTTTATGCACAATGACACAAATAAGGATAAAAAGTTGTAGTCTCTTTCGGCTAATCCTGCTAAGCTGGGAACATATGTGGCCCTGGAAGTTTGCATGCATGGGACCTGTTAATGGGATGTATGCCATTCCAGAAGATCAGAACCTCCAAAATAAACCTTCATCTGCATCCCCCCCCCAGTCTTCCTCTGGGAAAAAAACACTAGGAGCACAAGGGTCTCAGAATGAGCATGAAGCAGGATTATGAAGGGTCAAAATTAATTTCTTAGCTTCTGCATATACGTATGCTTCTGCACACAGAGTTTCTTTTAGTACCGTTAGTAGCATTTAGTAACATTTCTCTGCTGTTGGTACTCCCCATTCCTGTGAGATCAGCTAGTGGCCCTGAGGTGCTATAATAAAAGGAACAGCAAGTTTTGCTTTCCTGTCTTCCTAAGGGTAGAATTTGGAGGAATCTACGCCCTTATTCATCCTTAAAAACTTAAATAATTGGCCCCACAATGAGAAGACAGAGACGAAGGGTCTGAGTCACAAAATATCCACAAAAGTGAGATAAGTGTTCGAGGTGTGTCCCAGCACCTGGGAAGAAGGAAATGTGCCTTCCCCTGACTGAGGAGAATGATTCCTACAGCTGTGTGGACACATCGACCCTGAATCCTCTAGAGTGCCATGATTTCCAGCCTCTTCCACACTCCTCTGATCATGTGGCTTCAGGAATACATGAACCTTTGTATGCACAATATTAACTGCAACATAATCAAATGTACTACATAGATCCCGATGCTCCTGTAACCTACTGTGAGTAACAGGAATTCAAGCAGCTGGAAAAGAAAAGGTCTAGAGCAGCAAGGACAAAGCTTTTCAGAGAAACACCCTACTCTTCACAAGCCTACACTATTCCAGTATATTCTTATGTTTTAAATCTATTTATAATGTTGCTGAATATTTGGTGCCTTAAATTATATTTATTATCAAAACTATAATACAGCATGAGTCACTTTCCAATAAAACTAACTGTAGATTGTATGCCATTCGAATTCACCTGCCTTCTGCTGGGTTCTAAATCCTTTCAGGCAGTAGGGGGAAAAGTTTAATTTAAGATTTTAATCTTTTTCATATATTATAGCACTTCTATAATGGATTTTGTGCTTCTGAAAACTAAAAGATTGACAGCTCAGGGTATTATAGATTTATTAATCATTGCTTAAATGGGTAGGGTGAATGCTGCTAAGCACTGCCACAATACTTGTGATCCCAGCCTTGAAGGCAAAATACTTTTTCTAGGTGACTTTATTTTTAATGCCAATTGACTCTACTGTGACTGCTACATAGGGAAAGAACATCTTAAATAATTAGGAAGAGGAGACATCAAGAAATTCCCTGAGTTCATTGATAAAACACATATTGTTGTTATTGCAATATGCAAACATATGAAGTTTCTAAAAAAATTGACCTCATTTTAACTGAAAAAAACCAATATCGAGAAACTGTAAAACACCTTGCTGGAGATGAGCTACACTAGACAGAAAATTGTTTATTTACAATGCTCTCATTGTCCCACAATAACTACAGCATATCATTTTTGTAATATCAGCAAAGTACACCAATCACTTAAGCTATGATCTATATTATTGAAACAGAGCACAGTCATATAAGAAGATGCTATTATTCATTTATTCCTTCTTAGTCTACCTCTGTAGCAGGCCAAGACAATGTTCAGGAGAAGAGTAACAAGGGGAAGAATATTTCTAGGCATTTGCTGATCCACTCTCCTGCAAGGTAACATCCACACATAACACTATAGTGCTCCAGCGAATAAAATTTACTCAGTCGGGTCAAAGATAGCACAGGATCTCCATGTCACACTCTTACACCATTTGTTAAAGGAGCTCAACATTGCATACCTGAAGAACAACTGGACATTTTAATTCCCAGGATAGCTATCAAGGCACTACCAACCCAAAAGGTTGGCAGGTTTCCCTGTCGATCACTCGAGTTAGTCTGAACAGAAAGGGGAACTTATTTTCAGTGTAACTGTTTTTTTTTTCTTAATAGTTGCACTCAGTAATAGTTTACAATATCAAATTAACATGCGGATTTTTGGTCAGCTAATCCTCACAATACCCATGTCAAGTATACAGGTCAATATTATTAAAATAATATGTCTCTAGGAAACAGCAGCTTTATACACTGGTTATTTAAATCACACAAACACTAAAACCAAATGCCAAGAATAAAAATATCAGCTGCCTGCCTGAGTGTACTAATTTTTCCATCCTTTCATTTTGCTATGAAGTACTACATAGAAATACATTTTTACCTGGCACATCCCAAGCTAGAAATATAGAATATGCATCAATTACTGTGACATTATATGGGACATGAATTTTCTCTGGTGTTCCTACTGGTGTTTGTATAACATATTTATCACTAGTGTTGCTGCCGCCCCAAGTGCTGGCTTCCAGCTGGTAAACATATCTGCGCAAACACAAAAAAGACACAGTGTTTAGAAGCTTTAGGCATATCAGTAATAGAATATTTCCAATTTCTCCAATTTCAAGTGAATAGACTATACAGAGTTTGATAAATACTGCATTAGTCAAGCCCTTCACCTTTGAGTTTTCTTAATGTGAGACAAGTAACTCTTTACTTATCGTAATAATAATAATTTAAATACTAAAATTCACAGTAGCTTACGTAAGAGAGAGAGTATTGACTCGAAAGTGTCAAAACCAATTTCAGAATGGCCTCTATAAAAATATCAGCAGCTGCTACTTTTGAGCCAGTATGTTCAATATGCACAGAAACAGAAAGAACAACCGATGAGCCACCAAGAACCACCCAAGGAAAAAAAAGCACCTCCCTCCTTGAATCAGAATGACCTATGCTGAGAAAAGGAAAAAAGATAAG
The DNA here is from genome assembly GCF_963921805.1 of Phalacrocorax carbo. Taxonomy (NCBI): domain Eukaryota; kingdom Metazoa; phylum Chordata; class Aves; order Suliformes; family Phalacrocoracidae; genus Phalacrocorax; species Phalacrocorax carbo. The sequence goes on from NC_087515.1 coordinate 26,475,837, forward strand.
ACCTTTAATTAAGGCTTTCCAACGTTTGGAAGCCTCCTAAAAGTGCTCTACCAATTTTTCAGTATTTAAGTAAAATTGTAAGAGATTTTTCTTTTGTAGAAAGTAATTTATATTTTGTCATTTCACAAACATACATACATGTATTTTGAATACCTCTCACATATTACCAGAGCTCTTTCACATGCCTTACCTATTGTTAGGCTGCAGGTTAACATCTGTGAAAGTCAGGTCTGGACTGCCACCCAGGAAAATCTGTTCTCCATCACGAAATAATCGATATTGAGTAATGAGTCCGTTGGGTTTCTCTGGTTCACTCCAGTAGATTTCCACTTCTGTTGAGCTGACTATGATATGATGAGGTTTTGGCCATACCCCTATTAACATCACAATGACACTGCTGTCATTTTATGACAGAAACATAAAGGGTTTTTTTCCCTTTCCCACAGTTAGTGCTGTTGCTTTCAGCAATGGAATGAAAGCATAGAACATTGCCAGAGAGAATGACAGAATTTAACACAGTTTCTGTATTTATCCTATATCAAATGCAACCAACTAGACAAGGTACAGATTAATGGAGAGTAAAGCCAAAGGCTGCAGCCTTTATATGCCCAGTTGTCTCTGAGTATTTATTTGTGTGTTAAAAAATACACATCTGTTAATTCTAACCTCGCTAACTTAAAGATGAACTTGGGGAAATTGTCACAAAAGGAAAATAGAAATGCAGTGCCATGTAGTCAGTATAAAGAGTGTGTTAAGATACAAATATTCTAAGAGAGGCAGAATCCCTTGTGTAAATGTATATATATATCTTGATGGATAATAGTGGAGTTTTGCACCTTGTTAAACCATCAGAAAATACAAGTCCATATGACCACCTCTTTGCAGTTCTCTAAGAATGTCTTTTTCCCTTACCTTGAGGAGCAGCTTGTAAAGTTTGACCTGAAAGTGGTTGGCTAGAAGTGCACCCAGCAGATGTACATGCAGTAAGCACGAAGCTGTAATTAGTGTATGGCTGCAGACCTAGAAAGAGCAAACAGAGGTTAGACTGAGATAGTGACATTGGGCATCCCAAGAATTGTATCACTAGATAGAAAGTTACTGGACTTAAAGTTAACTTTTAGTATTTTTGGCAAACATAAAATATGAACCATTCTAGTCTTACATCTGAATAACATTGAAATGGTGAATTCTTGCTAATTTAGATATATATCCTCTACTAGTTTAAAAGACCTAACAAAATGATTCTGACTGAATGTGTGTCTATGATGCAATGGATCTATGGATGCCTCTCATATAGACATATCTGAATTAGCTTCAAGCCAATTAACTTAGATGGCACTTGTAGCGTAGTAACAACATTCCAGATCTCAGCCCAAATTACCATCTGAAAATTTACCCAGTCTCTAAGGTGTGTTTTGCTGTTTTGTTTTTTTTTAACCTATGCTTCTGCCTGTACAAAATGGTTAAAAATTAACTGGAAGGTACCTAAGAATTCTCGGCACAGACATAATCACCATCACTAGTAATGGCCATAGAAGTTCAAAGGTTTCCAACAGATAAGCACCCGAAAGTGTAATCGCTTACAGTTTTGGACTTTAAAAGCTGAAGAGCCTGTAACGTTTTGAAAATTTATTACAAATATATTTACATCAAAAAGAAAAGATAATTAAATACTCCCTTACTTGAACATGAAATCTTCTACTCTATTGCAAACAAGACCAAAGATACTCCATTCTTGTCCCCTTCCCAACATCTGTTTGTTCAGTTTTTATCCCTATTTTTTCCTATTTGTTAGAAGATTTTACTATAAATGCTGTAAAGCAGTTAGAAGCAGGACTGACAACCAAGCCTTGCCCATTACAAGATATTCATTTTAGTTATTGTAATTTTTTAAAAACTATTTTTTCAGCTCACACCTTCTATGCTGGACATCCTTGAATGGGACTAAAAGATAATATATTGCTTTGACCTTCCCTTGGAAATTTTCAAACATCCTTGTGCCGTGTCTCAATGACCTCAGATTTGACATCAAGTTGCCTGCAGCTTAAGAATTTGACTTTAGGACTTCTTGTAAAATTGTATCCAAATTTTGGCTAAGATACTAAGCTTTTAAAATAGCCATTTCTGCACACCCATTAAAGGCTTCTTATAGTTAAATCGTTAAAGATGCAGACCTCTGTGAGCTTGTCTTGAACACCTCAAAGCTCAGCTTTAACTGCAGATCAGACTGCCTCACAGAGCATGCTCCAGACCAGGTTGCAGGCCTTTGCTAAAATACTCTTCGGAATATTTCTCAAAGTTGATCTTAAAAATTATATTACCAGGCTCAAACACTGAAAACCTCTTTCTCATATGTTTTCAAGGACCCTCTTGTTAACACTTCATAATACATTAAAAAAGAAGTTCCTGTTCCTGAATAGAAAGGGGACAAAGAGTACAACAACAACAAGCAAATTATACTCAAAAACTCTGTGAAAATATTAAGATTGCAAAACTGAACACTTGTAAACTAGGAAAATTCCAGCGTTTGGACATTGTACAATATGAATTGACCCCCTTTCTATCCAGGCTCTGTGGCACAGCCCTATGTAAAATCCCCTCCAGCATGGGGTCTCTGGCCTGCCTAATTGTATGTAATTCGACACTTTTTTGCAGTGCCTAGCCCTAGAGTGTACAGTTGTTTTACTAACACCAACCAGCTGAGCATTCCACATAGTTTAATGCAGTACCAGAAGAATTAAAAGAAAAAGAAATTTTTTTCTCTTGCTCAGAAACAAGATGCAGACACAAAGAGACTGAGAAATGAAACCCTCCCTGGACCTGCCAGGAGGCCATTTGGGATGCCTGGGACCTGGCTGTCAGGATACCTGGTGTTATGCAAAACTTTATATATATATATATATTTATATATATATTAGTAATTCAGGCCCCAGGTCTCAGGAAGGGTGTCCGGAAAATATAGACGACATAGTTGTGACAAGCTGTGAAAGCTTGAGATGTGTCTTGCTCAGTACCACAGCCTGAACAGAAATGAATGCCCTGCAAAGCCAGGACAAGAGCCAACTGCCTGGATCCAGAGACCGTCTCTCCTCTGGTCGTCCCACACTTCATTCGCTGTAGCTTTCTAATCTGGCATCCCACAGGATTTATGAGACCTGCCAGGGCCTGTCCCACCACCCCAGCTGGGAAGTGGGGCAGGCCAAGGACAGCCCCAGCCCATGCTCTGGGGCTGGGCTGGACATGGGCCCACGGGCAGCCCCGGCTTGGCAGGGCCCATGGCTGGGCAAGGCAGGGCTGGAGGCCAGCACAGCTACGAGCAGGGATTGAGGGGAGCAGGCTGTGCTGAAATGGTGTCCTGGGCCCATGGGCAGGGCTGGGGAAAGGCCCCAGGGGATGCTGGAAGTAGCTGGACAGAGAGCTGATGTGGGAGCACGCTGAAGCAGCAAGGCCGCCCTGTGTGCTGCCACTCGGCCGTCCTCCCAGGACACTGCCCCTTCTCCTTTCTTCCTTTTGGTGGCCAATGCCACCAGCCCCTCAGCGATCCCTATCTTATACCTCTGGGTTGGCTCCATCCCTGTTGCCTACCTCGCTGCGCTCCATGTTCATACAAACTTAAGGCTTGCGCCTCCCTGACTTCTGCCGAGCAGAAAGGAAATATCTGAATCTCTGGGCAGACACAGAATTAGGCCCATCTACACCAAGATTCCCAGAAGGAACAAACCTACCAAACACAGCAAAAGCTGAGATAGCAGTCCTACATACGGGAGTCTTTATTTATTGTTATTCCTCCCTGGAAGAGACACAGCTTGTGGACTGAATGAGGCAGATGACGTACAGATGACTATGCTACCGTGTAATGCAGACTGCTTGTGTGAAAGAGGCTGAATTAGGATTCTGCAGGTCAATTCATAAGTATTATACAGGTCAATTTTTAAGTGCTTGGCTTTGTGACCTTAATAATGTACTTTTGATGTGGCTCATGTGCCTAATTGTAATTCAAGAACAATGCAATTCTGTGACAAGAAAAAAAACCTGGCCAAGATCTTTGTTTATAAACAAATCCTCACTTATAGCCATTACAGAGATATTTTAAGTAAAATATATTACAAACAAATAGAAAGAAAGAATACAGAACAATTATGTAGAAAGGTAAAATACTGAATGGAAGACATGCAGGCTGCTTACAAATTGAACAAGACGTGAAGGAGAGAAAATAAAGAGATGACTCAGAGGGATAGCCCTGGCTGTAACCTAATCATGAACTGGAGGAGAAGAAAAATCATCTGTACACTGCATATAAAAGTAAGGAGGGAGGAAATGACAGTTGCAGACTAGAGAGAGGGAAAGGCATGGAGGAAAGCCAAGTATTTAACATTTCAGGATAGAAAAGATTACTGTGGCAACAAATTACTTGAATTCCCCTAAAGGGAGTCATGTTCACTTTTAAAGGAAACATGCATAATAAAGCAATACTCATTTACAACTACACTTTAAAGAGAAAAATGGGCATTAAAAAAAGAGCACATGGTTTCACTAAATTTATTGGTGAAATTCTGATGCCTGAAACCTCTAGTCATATGTGGACCAGTCACAGCAGGTTTTTATCTAGATTATTAAAGCTTTGCATTAAACACCTTGTCTTATGTATGCTTTGGAAAGCTCTGTGCAAATCTATCTATGTGATTAATAATAAAAACAGCAAGTAAGATAATCTTGAAACATAAACAGTATTTTGCTTTTCCAATTTCTCTACTTGATTGTTCACCAGAGGATACTTCTCCCCTCCTTTTCTTTTTTGGTCTACTATTTTGAGTTTTATTTTAATTTTTTTTTTTTTTAATTTTTACACTTAGCAGTCTATTTTGTTATTGTAGCAGTTGTCATTTGCCAAAAGGATGTGAAACAGGTTTGGTTTTTTTTTAAGAATGCATTCTTCTATTCTAAATCAATTCCTTCTGATGCTGTTTGTCTCCATTTGTGCGTATGGCTCCAGCAAGGTCAGTAATTAGCTCCTAGGCTAACACTCCTGGGCCCCTCCATGGGAATTTTACTCAGGAGGATTTCAGACTGCTGACCACAGTCTCACACAAGCCCTCCACCCCCAAGACTTTCATTTAGATAGATAAATATTACTAATGATTACTAATGAGTGCTGCATGGAGATATAGTTGACTAGTGACAACATTTCTGTATCTCTTCAGTTCTCACTACCCTGAAATGGAGAATATGTTCAGATGAAAGAATTTCAAACCATTCAGTCATAATGTATTTCTTAATGTTGTTTCTTTTACTAAAATAAACATCAGTGATCTTGCTTGGCTTTTACCTAAAGATGATCAATCCTACAAATTCTCAATAAAGCCTCTTACTCTGGATATTATCTTTAGTGTACTAAAAAGGAGGAGTTGGGAAGAATCTTTGCTATAAACCCACCTGCTGCTGCTGAAGAGGGCACTCTTAGCTTTCTTTTACAATTCCCCTAATTATTTTCTTCAGTCTTACCCTCTGCCTGGCCCCCACTGCAAAGCATTAGCAGGCCCATTTGTAAAGTAGTAGTAACACAAAGTGAAACAATGCCATAACTGTCATCCAAATTGTTCTGTACAGGGTAGTGGAAGTGTTCAGTAATAAATGATATAAAAAGGTCTTTTATTGACAAGCTGCCATGTGCTGTTTGCATTAGAGAATATGAGAAGATGATGGCTGCTGCCCCTAGGTCCCAGTGGCATTCAACTCAGTGAGATAGCAGAAAATGCTTCAGTTTGCTTAAAGCATTGATAACACCTCTAAATAATTAACTGAGGACTTCCTGTCTTCAATTACTTAATGCTTTTTTTAACATCTTGAGAGGATTATAAGCAATTTATGGATTTCACATGATGAGCACATTCACCGCTATTCCCACAAAGCATTTGTAGGATCATGTTTCCAAAGCTTTGATGTAATTAAAAATAAGCAGCAAGACAATGGTGCAGTGGCAAGGTGCTAGCCTTCTCGTCTGTTATTTGTAAGACCCTAGATTCAAAGTCTCAAGAAATACTAATGCTACAGCTTCATTAATGTTCAGTCATTGCTGAGGGAAAAGCGGACAGTTTGTGGGGGGGGAAGGAAAAAAGAAAGAAGATGAGAAAATCAGACCTACATCCACAGGGAATAAGACAACAGTTCAAACATTTGAGATTATGTATGAAATAAATTTGATTGCTTTATCTTATTCTTTTAATTTAGAGAGCAATAATTATCCACATTGCTAAATCACTGCCATGAATTCCACATTATTACCTAAGGAAGCTCCCGCAGAAAATAGCACAAGATTTGATTATGACTGTCAGGAGGAACAATCACACTTATTTCACTCCTGGCTTAACATGGCAGCATTGGACAGTGGCTTAATGGAACAGGCACACAAAAGGAAAAAAGATCCTTGTTTCTCAGAAGGTAATTTCATTTCCTCTCCCTTCCAACTGGTAAGAAAAAACAGTATTGTTTGCATTAAAATCTCAGTTATAGGAGCTATAACTGCCTTTTGGGAAAGAAGTGGGAGCACGAGAAGAATTTTTCGAATGGGTTTGATAAATCATTCCTTTTTGGTAGGTGTTCTTTACAGTATAAACTTACAACAGCAATTCTAAAACACATACCACCAACTGGCATACTCTAGTTAATATCTCATGACCAGAAGCACTGAATATGGAGAGAGGCATAATATACAGTTGATGAATTGCACACTTGAGCATGATATTGTCCAAGAGGAACAGCAATCCTTTACTCCTCTGTGAGTGACTACAGCAAGGACTAACTCTTTAAAAGCACAAAAGGATCTACTCTGACTCAGGACTCATGCTTTCTGGGATGGTTGAGAGTTTCATATATCCTCTATAGGTTTTATATGCCCTAAGTCAACTTCCACTCTTTGAGTGCCTGTCATATGATATGTGTAATATATGAATCCCTAGATTTTCTAATTGGGTGGGGGGAAAAAAAGGAAAAAATAATGCATTAATAAATTCCTAAAAATCATAGATACAAGAAGAATTTTGCTTCAGTGTAACATTCAAATATAATTAAAAAATGAATATGTGAAAATAATATATTTGAGGTCTGAGCCAAATCTTCCCCCAAAATCCCTTGACTAAAGCTTCTTTCAGGTACACATACACTACTGAAGTTTCACTAAGTGTTTAGAAAATGGCTATAAGCAACATATAAGACCATAAACAGAATCCAGGATCTTTCCTTTTCTGTCTTCCTTTCCTCTTTTATTATCTCAGGCATAAAATACTGGATCCTTCTTGCTCGTACACTGCTACACATTCACAGCAGCACTAGTGACTTCAACTGCATTACTGCACATTAATGATGGTAAAAGAGAGAGTTGAATCTGTGTGAAGGAATGGCAAGCCTACACAAAATATCTGAGACCTTGAGCACACCACAAGCATGCACCTTGAATCAAGGTGGATAGATTTATTTTAAAATTTTAAAATTAAATCTATTAAAATTTTAACAAACAGCAGCCAGAAATGAGATTGGAAAAAAAAAAAAAAAAAAAAAAGAAACGTAAAGTCATGCTAAAGCATTCTAAACTGTACACAGGAACTAGGGATTGACAAGTAGCATTTTTAGTACATTAATACTGTCTCATACCTTAAGGACAGGACATTAGCCTGTCAGAGAGCTCTGCCTCCTTACCTGATACTGTGTGCTGCATTCTGCTTGCAGCGTCAGTGTGTATAAGTCCTTTTCCTACTTGACTTATCTGGTACTCTCTGATGATACCATTTGGTTTCTTGGGTGCAATCCAGCTTAAATGTAATGCTGTTGAGTTCAAAGCACTGACGTCTGGTGGTTGAACACTCTCTGGGACTCCTTGGACAGTGACTGCAACTACCTGAAGACATATGAATTAAACAGCAATTTAATGTAATAGTACACTAGATACCATGATCAATGAGAATGTCACTTTTGTTTTAAAATGTTGTTTGGCCTGGCATATCATTACCAAAGGCCTGGAGAACTAGTTACTTTTTCCTCCTTTTTCACAATGAAATCTGACCTTGAATACATTACATAAGTCTATGTCTACAATTTATCACAACAGGTTCACCATGTTTTAGCTGCCGTGTATAGCACAGGGTGAAACAACAAAAACTGTATTGCTTGAAAACTCTTGATAACTCTCTTCCATATGGTTTGTCAGTGTCTCTGCATTTTAACTGCCTGATTTCATATGTTTTAAGCACCAGTAAACATGGGGCTAAGCCTCAATATATCCCATGCAATCTGAACTCTATTGTAGTTATTTGCAACTCCATATTTTTGTAAGGAAAGATTTTGAAAGATAGAATAACTTTGCACTTGTTAAGCTCTTTCTACAAAAAAAGAAGAAAAAGGAACAAGCTAATTTTCTGTTGACACATATCTACCATCTCCTACAGAGGCATTTCCAAATTACACTGGTTTAAAAAGGGAGTCAGACCTTTCTCTCTTTGAGAATCACTTTTCTTTTTCTGTTATTACTACCATAAAGTATTTATATTATGCTGTAAATATAAAATGTGCCTTCTATAATATATTGTCTTAGTGCATTTGGTGGAATCAGTCCCTACTTGCAGACTTCAGTGTTTGCAACAGTAAACTCCTTAATTACAGACAAGTGAAATAAGCAGGATTTTTTAGCTCAGGCCGATGTTGCAGCAACTGTGCCTACATAGCTTCCAGACCACAGGTTTGTGTGCAAGTAGAGGACTATGCACCTATCTCCAACCCACTGCATATTTTTAGTTGAGATTTGCACCAATAAGAAAAACATTTAAACACCTGAAAAAAAAAATCATCTTTTCAGTCTCATAGATGTTATAATTAAAAAGCACAGTCATTATTCCCTACCTCTGCCCCACAGACCTTACACTCACAGTGCTAGAAATTAATTTTCACAGAGGCAAGGATATTATTGTGAAAAAGAGGTCACTTAAGAAATAGTTTTTCCAAATGATGAATACGGCTTTGCAGAATAGAATCTAGAGCTGTTAAAAAGTAATGCTGGTGAAAGGCATCCATGATTCAAAGTGATACAAGAGGAGATGAAGCAATGACAAAGGGAGGGAAGAGATTCTGTTTGCTTAAAACTGAAGCAGAGGCAGGTTGCACACAAAGGGAATGGAAAGCCTGAAGCAGGTGCAGACATGGAAAGCCAGGTAATATAGTGGAAGAAGGCTCTAAATAAGAAGGTTGTTGAACAAACTGATAGACTAGAGTTGAAGCAGATAAACCAGGAACTACCAAGGAAGAAGAGGCTATAGACATCCTAGTGAGAAGCAAAGATTTAATTTCAAGGCTTAGAGAAAGTGTGTTTTATTATTCCTTACGCTATTCTATCATGTGCAGCTTTCTTTTTAACATCAACTCCTACAGTGCAATTTCAGCTTTGCCAAGAGTGAGATATTGCTTTCTTCTTCCACTTGCTTGTATCAACCTTAGGTTCCAAATAATCACCTGTCAGTAGTTGAATCCAAATATGATTATTGATACTTTTCACTTGCTTACTCAATAATCATCATGTCTTCAAATTACACCTTTCCAAAAGCATTTTTATGTTACCACACTGGCTGATAAAGTTCTGGCACCAATTCCATAAAGACCAATTTACTAACCTTGCTGCTGTCTGTACAACCAGCAACTGTGCAGGCTCGCAGCTGGTATGAATATTCTTGGTATGGCTGGACACCACTTGTGTCTGTGAAGCTCATTTCTGTTCCTCTGAACCGCTCAATTCCATTTCGGAGAACGATATAGTGAATGATAAGACCTATTGCAAAAAGAAAGTTTTCCCTTTTGTTAGCCAAGAAATCCTGTGTGATGGTATACCATAATAACCTACTCTGCACACAGAAAATATTAAATGAAATCTCTAGGTGACCACTGTAAGAGACAACCATCCTGTTTAAACGGCTAATGTCAATTACCAGCTACTCTCCCCAACCTCTACATCAACATCTCAGCATTTCTCAGTTTTTATTGAGAGCTATTCCAAGTTTTCTCACTGGTTGAAAATCGTAAGCAATATTTCCTGAAAGAAACATATCACCCACTCCCCCCTCCCCGAATCCCCAAATATTTTGTAACATGACTATGATTTTCTGATCACATTTATGAATTATTATTATTATAACTTTTCCCAGAAGAGGCTTCTGGGCACTTCTTAGAGACATACTAAATTGTCTTCTGTGAAGTCAGATTCTAATCTTATTTGCAGTGAAATTATCTCAACCTAGAGCAATTTCTTCTTGCAGAGTTTAGGAATACATATATTCCAGTGCCAGTGATTAATTAAGAAACATTCTGTGATTTTGGAACACTGTCAGCTGAATGACAGAAGACACTCTTTTTTTACACATTTATAAATACCATTTGGTTGAAGTGGTTCCTCCCAGTTTAGAAGTATCATGTCTTCCCGATTATCCACTTTGGCCCATTTTGGTGGACTTACACCCTGTGGCACGTCTTGCTTAGTGACAGCTTTGCTAATTTCACTGAAGCCTCTTCCATAGCTATTCCAAGCAGCCACTCTGTACTCATATGTGATAAAGGGTTTGAGGTTCATGTCTGGAAGAAGTTAAATATGAATCATCTCAGTCTTATCAAAGTACAAAATAAACACAAAATAACTTTTTTTTTTTGTTTTCTGTGCCTATGGGACTACTTCTATGTTCAAAGATATATAGGTATGGAAGTTGTTCATTTAGCCAGGACCACTTTCTGCTATAGCAATACTTCTACCAACTTTTGTGAAAGCAAGTTTAGACCTTACGTATTCACTGAATTTCTTGCCACTTATTTCATTTCCCTGAAGATACTGTCCTCATTCACAGATTAATTCTTAAAGAATGCTACTTCTCTATCATTGGTCACATTTAATTAGAATACTTGATAGCATTCAGGACATCTTTTTTTCTCCAGAGCAAATCACCAATCTGATATGCCACTTTTCCTTACCTGTAAATGAATACTGGTTTGGAATTCCTGTGTAGACAGTCTCCTCTTCAGCTGGACACACACCTTCCTTTATCTCCTTTTCTGTAGCACTCTGTGAACCTTTTATCCATGCACAGATGTTCTCCCTAGGATCAAAGTCACACTTTCCACAATGTGCTGTTCCCTCCATAGATAAAGGGCAAAGGATATTAGCCTTGCACTCTTCTTTTACCTAAGGAATGCACATACAAATTTACCACATCTTCCTTTGTTTACAAATGCTTCCATTAGTATTTCTCTCTCTTTATGCAACATACAAATCAGGCAACCATATTGAGTACGTTGATATTTCTAGCATATGGGAGACACTTTCAGACTTTGGCTTGCCTACTGTCTTCTGTCCTTAAGGCTTTTATAATCCTTTCTAAAAGAAACAGGTTTTTTGTAGGGTCTTTGCATGAAAACATCACTGGCTGGGTTTGTCGAAAGTAGAGGAGTCTATAATCAAACGAGAACAGGATTTTATCTGAGAATTTGAATATTCTGCTCAAAGGCCAGTATCCTGTGGCAAATCAGCAGCAAATTCCGAGCCCCTCATAGAGCTTGCCAAGTACGCAAGAGGGCTCTGCAATTCCTTGGCAGCTGTCAAGGCTAAGAACTCTATCCATGGGTGATATAAATTGTGTCCCCTACCACATCACTCCTAAACAGCAGTTTTGCTGCAATAAGAGGACCTTTGCAAACGTTGATGCAGATATCATATTTAACCCATAAAGAACAATTCACAGAAGTAGAAATACACACTGAACATCCACAAGTTTCCATTAAAATTCATGAAATAATATTTTTGCTAAACCCTAAGCTAGAGAGCAACAATTCTCATAAAATATAGGTTGTTGCAGGAAGAAAGGTACTACAATATTTGCTACAAAAATATCTGCCCATTAGGCTACAAACTCTAGAAGGAAAAACAGATTATATCTAGTACTTCCTCAATCCACCTATTGAAATTATTTTGTTAGCTGATTATGAACTTCAGCTGATTTAATTTCCCAAACTTGGCACTTCCACAAAAATTACATTGTGATAGATATAAGATGTAGAATATAGATGGGTTGGATTCACATAAAAGGAGCTCCAGAATGTGTCTCAGTATATCAGTCCTTTTAATATTAGTAAATCTGTACATAACAGAAAGTCAGCACTGCTATCTCTTTTCCACTGTGGGTAAGGGAAATACAAAGCGTTTCCTTTGTTTATACATTATACCTAAGGCATGGATCTAGCATGTTATCTACCAGAATTCATTAACCTATTCTCAGCCATTTTTTGCCTTGCGTGAACTACTAATACAATGCCTTGAGGAACTGTAGCTGACTCATCACAACACTTGGATTTTCTCTAGGAGAAAATTATTCAGTCTGAAAATGAAATGACATGAAAACCTTGACATGAAAAGTTGAAGACGGAAGAAATATTTGTGTATTAACTTAGTAGATGAAAGAAAAGGATACAGGAACACCCGTATGTGGCAGGATGGGGTCTGTTTTTCTTTTTAGTTTAGTGATAAATTCTGCAATAGCTACCTGATTTCCATGTAGAATTCAGAACATCCAACCCTCTTTCTTTCTCTCTTACCCATTTTCTCCCTCTCTCTCTAAATATAAATACGAACATATATATTTATATTTATATAAAGGAATATACATATATAAACAAGGGCTTCATCCTTTGAAATGTTCAATTTCTTAAACAAAAATTGTAATAACAGTTTACACTATTTTTACAGCTTAAGTATAACATCAAGATGGTAATTCTTGAAGCTTTCTATCAAACTCAACCGGAGTTGCAAGACTTTGCAGCTTTGAAAATTTGGCCAAATTGACTCATGCTGACACCTATAGTCACTGGTCACTCTTAGAAAAGATGGGATCAGCCTTTATGGTGCTTTGTTTATTCTTATATTAAAACAGAGTGAAAGTAATTCATTAAGCACGAAAGGCACCAAAAATATAATATCCTCATTGTTGCTAAAAGTGATATAAGGACCTATCCTAGTACTGCTGAAACTTATGCCAAAATTGCCATTGGTTTTCTATAGGATCAGGATTAAGTCCATCAAGAAAATATCAATCGATTTATTTTTATTTATATTTTTAGGAGGTTGGGGAATTTATGTCATACTGCTTGCCCAGATTGAAATGTAATAGCGTTTTTATACTTCAGAACTGGCCACTTCAGTTACAATTTCTACTTAAGGAACATCATCAGGAACTGTGGTCACAGAGCGGAAGCGGGCTATACATGCCAGTCTCGTTAGTATGCCAGCTTTTAGCCACTGTGCTAATCTGAAGTGCTGGGCAACACTTCACAGAGGCAGCTAATCATTATTAATTCCTTTAGAATTCATTGCAATAACATCAATCATGGTGAACTCATTCGGTATTAATATGGATGTAATGTGAAAATGAATAATGCACACAAGAGTTTTTATATTCCTATTTTAGAAAAATAGTTATGAACAGTGTATTTCTCTTTCCATCGTCAAATCAGAGCTACTGAGAGATTTTCTATCAATTACCTTCATCATCATTCCAGCTGAAATCTTGTCAGAGCAAACATATTTCAAAGGATTATATCCAACTCCATTACAGCATTCTTCGCTCTTTGGAATAAGTTCAGTCTCACAGCATTTTACTGGCACTTGGTCATTCTTTCTAACATGTGCTAGGAACTCACCACTGGAACCTGAGCAGCATATGGTATCTGACATATTCACGTATTCCTGCCCACAACAGAACATCCCTGAAACGAAGAAATGTATCTGAATATGAAACATAAGTAAACAAAGAAATAGATAAAGAAAGGAGAAAGCTCAAAATGCAACAAAGCTTGGCATAAAACCACCAGCAGCTGGAATTACACGGATTTAGCTAAAGTGAGATTCAAGGCGAACGTGAGGTGACTGAAGTAAGTGTCCTGACCTCTAGACCTGCTGAAAACAGTCAAGAATCAGAGGAAGAAACAGGGATCCCCTACAATCCGCTTAACCGTTGCTGAACTTTTGTAAGAACCTTTGCTATGAAAGGCCATACCAAAGTACTCTGAACAGCTGGACGAAGACAGACTGTTGACGAAAATTTCTTGTAGAATGTAGAAATTGAGAAAGCTTCTCCATGCACCTTCCAGTCAGGTCTCATTCATTCCCCTTACATGGGCAGGCTTCCAACAGTGCATCTTAGCATTCCAGAATGTTTCACATTATATTTTATGTTTTAAAGTGGGGGTTCATACTAGGTATGTATGACTGAATGGGTGACTTGCCAAATACCCACAGCGAAGCTTCAGTCATCTGATACAGAGAATTACTCTTTAGGAAGTTGATATCTAAATATAACTTGCATTCCTGTAGTGGAATTGATAAGCTGCCAAAGTTAATTCCACAGTCTTTCTTCTATTTTTAATAATTTTGTATTAAAACTAAAAGCTCATCATAACCACTGTAACCTTCCAAATAGTCACATGAATCATTCTGCAACTCTGAAATACCAGCGTTGAACCTCACGCCATTTAAAGAGAGTGGTAAATTTTAACTCTGAGCTAAATGCTACAAACACTCCATAATTGGCAATGAAATAAATGTTATTACTAATTCAACTAGAAAGACATCACAAAAAAACCAGGGCTGTGATATACTGGGACATCTACAAAGTAATTTGTATTTGACATAATTTCTGTAGTATGTAGACATTTAAACCACATGCAAGAGCAGACACTTTTCTCACTGCCATTATTGCAGCAAATCTCTCTCAGGAAGTCATACATAATGAAAATTACTCTTTACAGGTATGATCCTGCTAAAGCATTCAGAGCATTTCATTCCAATCACTGGAATGACTCAAAATGGTGATATTACTTGCATACTTTACCTACTTTCAGGGCTGGTTCCATTCACAGAAATCAAACTGTGATCACCAGCTCTCCAAGAGGTAAATATTACCCCTTGTTTACACCCTTTTTCCAATTTGTCCTCAGATTCTACCAATTTTAAGTAGAGAATTAATGCAGAAGATTACTAAATTCAATACTAGTAAGCAACTCAGACAGCCCCAAGGGACTTTTGACAGGCAAACTAAAATTTTGATAATGAACTGTTTTTCTATTGAAACAAACAAGGCTGTATCCTTTCACTGTGAACCTCATCTTTGTTTAACTGAATTAAATTTTTCAGCCAAGATTTCACTCACATAACAAGAAGTGACTCCCTTTCTAGTTTCTTTGGTAAACCATTACTTCTTTAATTATTATCAACCTTGTTCCAGTGTGATAAATTGCTAATTACTTAATACCCTAATCAGCGTTCATTCTTTGCACAGATAAACTGTGACAGCGCCATTAATTTAAATAGTAATTTCACTTAATGGCCAGAACGGCACACCAGATTTTTATGCAGCATTTTCTGAAGACTGCATCCATCACTGCAATATTCTGACATAAAGATGTCTGACGTGCACTAACTCACTTAGGGAGAGCAGATGTTGCAGAGCAGAGTTTGGTAGTAATTCCCATAGTGCATCACTTCAGCATGAATGAGCTGCAGAGGCAGAGGTAGACAATCTTCTGAAACTGCATTGCATAGCCTCTGACCTTTGCTTAATTTATCACATGTAGCACTTGACTTCTGAACCTTGACACCTCAAACGTACAATTTTAAATATGCTCCAAGAAAAACAAAATAGGACCATGTAATATTGATGGATTGATTTGCTTTCTAAAAATCACTTTATTCAGTTGCTTAAGGACCCAGAAATTCCTACAAACCCCCACTGAATTCAGCAAAATACCAACATACGAAGTATTTGTTTGTAAATCAGTTGGAATGTGTGTGTCATGCTTTATATATTTATGTTCCATAGGCACATAGTGCATTACAGCAAAAAGAAAATCCGTCAGCTGGAAAAGACACTTCCTGCTAACAGTGCTTTCTGTCAACAATTATTCCATGTTCAACCCCAGCAACTGAAAAAATTTACAAACATAGCTGAGTGATGAATTACTAATTTAGTAAATCTGTAAAACCAATGCTTTCAAAAGGGAAAAATGAGTATTAAAAGGCTTAGCCTTTGGAGCCAGAATAGAGGATCAACAAAATACAGAGCCAGTGTACATTGCAAACTACTCCAAAAATCCTTGGCTTACATGTGGGTATTGCAACTATTACAGATCAGGAACCACAACACTACAAAGCATCTTCTTTCATGAGTCGGGGATGTCAGTATAGAGGCATTTCACTAGCTTTTTTTTTTTTTTTTGTAAAGAGAAAATCCAAGAGTGGGTTTAGCCAACATTATCCTTTATAGCCAAAAATAGACAACTTTGGATAATCACATTGCAGCAGTGGGGCTCAGGATGTGTATACAATGGCATCACTGCCAGCCTTTGCCAGTAGATGTCTCTATGGTCACCCCACTAAATAAGGCCAACAAGGGGCAAAAAAGAAAACCTAAGAAAATATAAATTTAAAAAAGAAAAAAAGACCAATGTGAGATGGAAAAAACATCACTTTTTCCAGGACAGACTCTCTGAAAAAAAAAATGTATACAATGGTGAATGAAAAAGTTCTGCCACTCAAGCCCTTAAACCAACTTTCAGTGCAAACCTAGATCTAGATTCTGCAGAAACATGCTGCTTTCAAACTGGCCATGAAACAATAAGGCACAAGGTTTGCACTTTTATTGATCATGTTTTTCTTGCATTATTTTTTTCAAGGACCTAAAACTCCCAAACAAAAGCTTTGAACTGTCATTATATTTTTAATCATGGCATTCGTTGCCAACTACAAAACAGACCTTCAGAAGCATTTCAGCTTTTGCATAAAGCTGCCCCTGTTACCTCTTCCCCTTCTAGACAATAAGATCAGCTTTCCAGTTACCATATTCTTGCAAAATTCTACTTATCCATTTGCCAATGATAAGTAAATTATGTTTTTATATGAGAGTACCTTTTCCATTAGAATTGTTATAATAATAGGGATAGGGAGCTGGTAGATTTTTGTGCTTGGCTTGTGCATTTTCATGATGTGTTTAGCAAGGCTGAATTACGCTAAGAAATTAAGCAAAAACCTTCTGAGCATGACGTATATGATATGATAAGAAACCACAATCTATTCTATGCCTAATGCAAAAGAATACGATCTCTTTTCAACTGTGGCATTAATTCATCTTTTAAACCTGTATTTGTGTTCAGCTGTATGCTGGCTCACAGCATTAAGTCCTCACAGAAAACCTGTGAACGATGAAAAAGCCACTGTTTTCTTTTTTAATAGCCAAAAAAGTGTCATCCTGAACCATTCTCAAGAAAAATGCTGTAAATGATAGAACGCTATCGGCTAAACACATTTTTAAAAAAGGGGTATAAAGGTTTTTTAAATATATATATTTAAGAAAAAAACCTGTTAAGAATACATATATACTGAAATGAAGAACATAACTTTCATCCCAAGATACCTGTATTACACTCCTACACAACTCATCTGCCCAGAGAGAGCAGTAAAAACATAAACGCTACCCCAGCAGTTCTGTTCCAACAGCATCTGTTAATTCACTCCATTTATAAAATACATATTGACAAAGACAACTGAACTGGGACCAGGGAGATTTGATTTGGTGTGAGAAAGTCAATTCAATGTGATTTTGTTAAAGGGCTCCTGCAGGCAAATAAAAGAGTTTAAGTAATAAAGTACATAAAGAGATGTTTTATGAGCCAGCCCCGTCTTGTGGCAGCCACACAATACATGGCTATGCAAGAGGGCCTTGTTCAGAGCTGATATTGTGAGTCCTGCATAGACACTGTAGATCAGGCACAATTAGGGATCACAGTGAGGGGGAGCTAAAATCATGCAAGCAGTGCTGATCACAGCATACACTCCATGCGTCACCACTGGAAGGGAAGGATGGTATAGAAACCACAGGAAAGATTGCAATGGCTCTTCTGATTAGCCCTTCCTGACAGTCAGCACAGAACTAGGGTACTTCTGATACCACAACAGCTGAGGGATCCAGTCAATAAAAAAAATAAGCTGAAGATAGAGCTCATTTTTGGGGAAAGGAGGAGTTCAGCCTTCAAGTTTCGATTCTTAGTAATATATTAAGATCCTTAGCTGCACAACTAGAGGCTCAAACTGGCACGCATATGGTGGAAGCACTGCATCACTCATCTTTGTACACCAAGCAGAACTGGGTACTAAACCTTCATTATTTCCGTGTTTTGAAATCAGGCTCCCCTTTGAGACTGCAATTGTTTCTGAAGTCTTTTTGTCAGGCTGATAAAGCCTAAGGCTGATGGTATATAATTTGTATAATAACTGTGGAAGGAAAAGACACGTGAAAATACCTGAATAGGGTTTGTTATAATACCTCCAATTTCTGTCACCAGCTAGTCAGAGTGCTTTACAAGGAATTCGGGTTCAGGTTGTACCTCTGAGTGATGGAGTGATTTCCTCTGGTGTGCAAGAGATTAATGGGATACACCAGGTGAACCAGTGACTAATGCTGGAGATAAAGTTTTGTTAATTTTAAACTGCAGCAGGTTTACCTTCATGTAGATGCACAAGTCAGTGACATAGACCACCAAGCATAGATAGCATCATTATCTTCAATTTCTAGGTGACTAACACCACATCTCCAGAACAGATGGAAAATCCCTGCTCTGGGATGCATGGCAGCACAAGGCGGACAAGTCTAACCTCTGTTCTACTCATCGAGAGAGGACTTAGTCCTATTTCCTGACCGGCATAATGAAAGATCATGCACTTCTTTCTGAATTTTTTTGGTGTCTCCAGCCCCTGCAGCTTTTGGACAAAGGCAAAGAAGGGTTATCGAAAGCTCAACCATTTTGCAGTCTGTCACAATGGGTGAGTAAAGTGCAACATCATTTCAATAAATCGGCATACACACCTTAAACCTGAGTGTGTCACTGCTGAATGGTTAGTGTCATAAGAGATTTAGAAAGATGAAGACCCTTTTTTCTTGAAAACTTATTGCTTACCTGTGAGAGGTCTATGTGCAGTCCCTTCTTCTTCATCACCACAACAGACCAAGTCTGTACTTATGACTTCACCACCACAGCACTGCTGATTGAAACTGTCATGGAGGGATCCACCACAGCAGATTTGATCGCCCGATGTGGAGTAAGGCATTCCCTGGCAGCAAGAGTCACCAATTCCAACTGAAACTCTGTTTTGCTCTTTGTTAGGGCAACATACTTCTCCTATCAATTTAAGAATACAATTAAAGGTTTTATGCATTTATAGCTCTTGAAATCCCTGAGAGGCTTTAACCTGATAGCAACAAGTCTGGGTTCACATGTTAGTAGCTTCACATGCAAAATGTTCCATGTGAAAGTATGGAATCACTTGGTACTTTAGAATGCTATAGAAGTATTATATTAATTTGTAATAATAATTAAAGAAACATGCATTCATTAATTCAGGGCCAAGACTCTGTAAGATATCAAAATGCAAGCATGACAAAGACAAATTGAGAAGAGTAACAAAAATAATTTCTGTAAATATGATAATTATACAGCTGAAAACCTTTAAGCAGAGGCAGCTACATAATAGAGTTTGTTCTTGCTATGATTAACGGAACAGTCAGCCTACTTATTCTCAGCAAAAAATTTCCTTGTCTCCTCCAAAATCATTCCAAACTTGTTTTGAGGGACAAATTCACATTGCTTAAAGAGTTTTTCAGTGTTGCTCAGGACTTCATCTCCCAAAGAACTTCAGGATTAAACTCACTTCAGAAATTAAATACCACCATCACAATCAGTGGACTTGGCTGCTACTTACACAAAAGCATCAGCTTAGGCCTCTAGGGTAAGACTGCCAACGAGATGGACACTACAATAGTGAGCTGGGCTGGGGTAAACTGTGTGCTATGAGCAGAGTAGATACTGCTATAAATGATACAAAAATTGGGCTAGATGGCAATAATTTTATTTTACTAGCATCTGCACTTGATCTGATCCAGTGTACTACGTGTACACTGTACTAAGAGGTACATTTCTGTATTATCTTTCTATGTTGCAATGTCCTCTGTGGCTCAAATGTCATTTGGAAGGAGTAGGGGTTTTGTTCTTCTATTGAAGATGGGTAGTAGAGGTGATTAAAGTATTTGGATTCTTGATTGTTAATAAGAGAAATGTGTTTTGATTCTTAAAACTCATTTTTCCTCATTTAAAGTAATATATCAAGTCCGTTTCTTCTGAAAGATTGGGAATTACAGACAGAGCGCCCTAAACCCAATGCAGCTTTTGTCAGCAATAAACATGTGATGCGATTGTAACAGATACAGATAAGAATACTGTTTTCCTTTCCCCCACATTCCTTGCCAAAGAGGTGTCTGGGTGGTTGTAGCATTATTTGTTCTGCTCTGCTTTAAGAATCACTCCTCCCATCTTAGTTCTGGGATGGATGTTTGCACTTCCTTGTGCACTGTTTCAGAAACTGAGATTCCTGCCTTCCTAATTTGTAATCTTCATGCCTTCAGCCCAGTGTGCTTCAGTACATCTAGAGCTATCAAGCTGGCCAAACAACATCTGGGAAATATGTATGCTTAGAGAGTTTCCTGTATAAATAACTTTATCAAATAAAGTCAATAATAAACAAAAAAAGATGAGAACAAATTTTTAGAGTATAATAGATATAATCTGTTTAGATACTTCATCATATTTTCCTGCATTCCTCAGAATCTAATTTAGTTGCTACACAGAGAATGTATTAAAACACAGAATATAGCTTACATCTATTGGAAATAAAACTGTTTTTTTTAAAGAACTATTAGACATACGACACAAAGGATCAGTAACCTTCTCATTAACCTCTCAAAATGGGATCCATTCCAAGCTAGGCTTGAAAATGTTCTCTCTCTGAAAACTACCATGCAGTCTTACCAGTTAATTGTTATCCTTATCAAAGAATGACCCACATTAACATTTAGCTTGAGGTTATTAGCATATTTATAAAAATAAAAAAGAAAAAAGTGACCAACATTGTTCATGTTGCTGCCCTTTAGAGTACAGAAAAAGAGAATGCAGCAAGTATACTTAGGGAAAAAAAAAAACCACGTTTAAAATCATGTTCAAGCATTCACTGTTTCATGCTTGTGGACTGCTGACTGAACAAGAACTACTTTCAGACATAAGACATTTTGTTTCACTGTGCTTTTCTTTCTTAATGTAAACAACATTAAGCTAGTTAACATAGACCACTGGATGGGGACAGGGGTCACAGTATAATCTCTCCGTTTCAGTACATTGAGACTAATGAGGCCAGCAAAATACTTTTCTCTGGTTCTTCCATGTGATAGCATTTTTCTGATGTCATCATGGAAGGCATTCTAATATTGTGATACATGAATTACTTTTCAAAGGATCAGAACTTGGGACGTGCTGAATGTGTTGGCAAAAATTCAAGCATTTCTGAGCCTAGGGAATGGGTGCCAGCTCATGAGTAATGGAAGCATTTCAGCTCCCGACCTGACAATTGCCTACAAAGAGATATATGCTTTGAACGCTGCCCCCTGAAAGGGCTCTCCTCCCCCTTTTCCTCCCCTCTCCCTGTCAAAAACCCACCAACAAACTGGAAAACCAAACTCTGGACAATAGCACAGAAATTTAGTTTTGGCAAACCTCCCAAACAGTTCTGAGAATGAGTATGATCAGCCTTAAGAAAAGGATAAATTTTCATCAAAGATAATACATGTGGGATGTTTACTTTGATCTGTAACATTGGCAGAAACAGAGAGTAGACAATGCGAAAACAAGAAGTAGTGATGTAATCCATAATATCAACCCCAAATGCTAACAATTGTTCCACAAAAGAAATGGCATGGGGAAATCACATGGGGTCAAGTCAAGCAGAGAACTAAACTGCACCACTAAATTGCCTGATAGTGTTCCTATTAAGCAGAACTGCCCTCCCCATTATGCAGCACTCACTGCAATTAAGTATAGTTTGGCATAAATTAGTTCTCTGGGAAATGACCCAATCATCAGGTTTCATCAATTAAGTCTTTCTTGTATAAACAGCGTACTGTGTTTAGAAGACAAAGTCAGTGCAATTTTCTTTGCTTATCCCACTGAACACAAGCCTCAAAGATATCTAAAAATCTTGATAAATCCCACATTTATTGCTATGTTTTTATTCTCCTTGATTTAACAGATATATCAACTTTGTTGTTTTGTTTATTTCAAGCACTGGAAAGGAGTTGTCTCTTACCTACTAATACCCTAGTGTAATAACCACCACAGCACCGATGTTTTGGTTGCACAGCGTGTATCTGACCACCACAGCAAACCCCTGGTGAATTAAGATTAAATGGAATGTACTTGTCCTCGCAGCATTGGAAGCCAGGTTTATTGTCGTGCAGAATCCCATTACAACATACCTAGAAGTAGTTAAAAAAAAAAAAAAATCAGTAAGGCAATATCTGTTAAACAGAACATAATGTGTTCTCTGGCAAAACAACATATATGAAAACGTGTACAAGACATCCTAGTACTGACACAAATATGACCGCAGTCAAATAAAATGTAACTTGGCTAAAATCCTGTGCCCTCCAGCATTATCAGACTTCAATAAACTACTGTGTATCTGACAGAATGCTGCTATTTTGTGGCCTTCAACCACACTGCACCTTAATGAAATAGTCCATTAATGTGAATATCTTCACATGCCTTGCAGGCTGTTTGAGCCTCTCAATGTGGAGTAGACTGCAATATGTAGTATAATGTACCATTACCTTATCCTTTTCTTTTCTCCCCAATTCTTATTTATTTATTTATTCATTCATTCATTCATGATGAAACATGTCATCTGAAACCCTTACAACTGCAAAACAGTTTTTCCCAATATTAGCTCTTGGGTTTTCTTTCACATAAAAATAAGTAGAATTTTCTTCTTATAGCACATGATCACTTATTTATGACCACAGTTGTTCAGACAATGTGATCTCAAGAGAATAGTATTTATATAAGGATTTTTTTTTAAAATAAAATTTACATAGAAATGAATTTTGAAAAGGCCTTTTAACTTGGACTTTTTTCCAGGTGCTGTCGAGAAAATTATACGCTTGAACAATCAAATAATTTTTTGTACACTTATTCCTGTGTCGATAGAGTGGCACACTATATATACAGCTAATCATATAAAACAGTCAGTAGAATCATTGTAAAAATTGTAAACTCAGAACCTACAATCAGTGCAACGTGTATTAGCTGGAAGGATGCCTCTTACAGCTGGACAGAAAATGCAGTTGGCAGTACAGCCAGGTGTTAGAGCAGAGTTGCTCCTTTGTTTTCTTTTGACATGGAGTGCTTCCGCCCCTGACTTCAACCCCATTCTAAATCAGGTTATCTTAGCAGCAAAGAAAGCAAGCACTCCCCTAGAAGGATCTTTTGTTTACCTACGTACTTTAATTACTAGCTGACAAAAAACTTTAAAAAAACCTTGTATTACTAGACTCAGGACATCCAATTTGTATTACGTTTATAATGTTAACACAAATATACAAATACAGAAAAAATATTATTATTTTTCTTAAATCATAAACAAATTCAGTCTGACTTCAGAAAGATGATGCTTCATTTTGTCCACTTCGGAATGGCCTTTACTCAATCACCCTTGGGATTACTAGGTTAGGGTCTGAAGTTACAATTTACAATACATAAACAATATGTAACTCAAAATTAACACCAGCTAGGGCAGAGGGTGTTCTTGTTTCCTCATTATATTTTGTGGTTTTATAACCCTATATGCTTTGAATTGACACACAGTTTTCTGCTTTTGCAGCATGCTTTCTCATTCAGCATCTGTTTTAGACTACCCAAGTAGCTGAATTTTGTCATTTTCTGTTCAGGAATTTTGAGTCTCTGTAGGGCCTGTTATATTATTTTGCTGTCCACC
This sequence comes from Phalacrocorax carbo, assembly GCF_963921805.1. Classification (NCBI taxonomy): domain Eukaryota; kingdom Metazoa; phylum Chordata; class Aves; order Suliformes; family Phalacrocoracidae; genus Phalacrocorax; species Phalacrocorax carbo. The sequence continues at coordinate 26,499,775 of NC_087515.1, forward strand.
TTGTCACTGGTAATATAATCCAATCTATGAATTTAATTAACCTACTGTTCTTTCTTCCAGATCATTAGTTAAGATGTCATATAAAACTCTGCTTTACACCTCTTCTCTGCTTCCTATCTTTTGGATATTTTTTAATGACTGGCACACACTCCAGTCTGAGTTTTTCTTCATTTACAATTGTCTCCAAAGCAACCTAGAAGATTACCTGGTCTCTCTGTATTTCCAAGTCATTTAAAAGCATTCTTAAAAGTATCAAATCAAGTACTGTAGTGCCACTGCCCTCTGAAGAGATCACATTTAGCAAAAATTCTTGACACTTCTTAAAAATGGACTCTGTCCTGTCCTTTTTACTGCATCCTGAGCTTGAGACACCAGACCGAGTAAATGCTGTACGTGCCAGCATGAAAGGAAGCCAAATACATGTTTCTCACACATTTTTGGTCTCAATTTGTGTGCCCCTTGTGATTGTGTCTCCCTCTGATTTGCCCAATTTCTCATCTTTTCATGGATTTCATTTGCCATCCCTGTATTGTTTCCTTCTTTTCAGTGATGCACACCACACAAATTTCACCTGAACACAGTCTTCTGGCATTACCCAAGCTCAGATGCTTGAGCAGCCATTTTACTTTCCATGCGACGTTTCCAGTTTTAAGAAATGGCCCTTCTCTTGTGAAGCCTCAGCAGAAACAGCTGCTCCACATATTTCACACAGACACTGGGAGGGACGTGTTAGTACTAGCTCTAAAGCATTCTGGATGGAACATTATTTGTAAGATTGCATTATTTTTGGTGTCTCGCCTTTTTCTCCTGAATTCCCTCAAAAAAACCCCAGCTGAACAGCCAGGTATGTTACATTAGTTTCAGCAGCTACTTTTCTGTGTTCAAAATTATTTAGGATCCTCTATATTTCTCAATACCCTATAGACAGCTTCCAAAAATGGGTCCAGTCAGCTCTAAAACACTTTCAGACTCTCATCTGGCATTACCGATTGATATAGTTGGTGCTATTATTATGTAGCTCCATAACATCCTCTGCCGTCAGCTGTAAATTGTTAAATAACACTTTTTTGGCAGTCCTCTAAAGACAGTTAGTTTCTATTTGCATTGATATTCAGCCCAAGGATTCTGCATTATCAATCCATAAAATAAAATGCATTCAAGTAATGCTAAAATTATGTCATAGACAAAGAAGAAAAGCAGATGGATTGAAAGTTATAGTGGCAAAAGGTTATTATTATCTCATCCTCTTAGATCTAAAAGTGACAGTCCCAACTGGACAGTGTTAGGATGTACACGAAAGTAGAAGCCCTGTAGCCATCAGATACAATGACACCAACAGTTTAGGCAGGCCGGAGATCTCGGTCTCATACAGAGGGTTGAATGCTTGACACATGCTTGCTAGCCAGAAGATCTTTACTATCTATGGAGATGATACAAGATGTTCATCCTTAGCTATCATGGGAGCCCTTAAAAATATCGGTAGACTAAGTTACTCACAAATCAGTCCTGCAGTTATCCTTCCATCCAAGCCCACAGAGGGACTGTTACCCAGGAGCAGAGAGACTGGGAAGGACTGGGCATAAAGAAAGGCTTGCTACAATACCTGAGGAAGGCCCAGTCAGCCATGCCACTAGCACAGAGTAACTAGATATCAAATCTGGCAGGCAGGATTACACAATATTTTAACAATTTTTAAAAATACTCCGAACTTACCTAGCAACTCTCTTTTAATTAAAATTGTGTCATCCCTGATCCCTCTGCTTGCTGAAGACTTTGCTGAAGGATATTATCTGGCCTTATGGACACATGCCAGTTGAGCTAGGACTGATTTATTCAAATAAACAGATGTGCTAGGCAGCCATGTTTATCCTTCTTGTCAAACACTTGCTGCCAGAGCCACTTTGTGAAATAGCAATTCACAAAACACTCTAAGGAATTCCTATTAGCTACAGGAGTTCATTAAAAATTTCTGCCTGTGGAGCAAACACCAGAGTAATGATTGACCCATCATGTTCTCATGTGAGAGGGAATATTTTAAATTAGCAAAGCACATTCTTTTTTTACTTAAATAATCTCTGAACCTATATAGACATCGTTTTTTGCTAAGTATACTTACCCATTTCTTTTCTCGAACTGCTGTTCTCTTTTGGTAATGACTACAGCCTTATATCTAAAATCCATAAGCAGAAATTATTGTTATCCTGTTACAAATCACTATGTATTATCTTACTAAAATGAGTTTCATTTCCTGTCTTTCACGTGTGTTACAACACACACTATACATGAAGTGTTATCTTTTTAAAGGTTCTCTAAACCTGAAAGAACTTGAAAAGAATTTGCACAATATTGCTAGCATTAGTACTAAATCTTACATAAATATTGATCCAATATCTTTGACCAGTGTCAAGATGTGTTAATTTTCACTCCTGAAAACAGTGCTTTTGAGGTTAGCTATCAAGCCACCATTTTGCTCCTCCTGTCCGTAAAGGGAAGAGGCCTGCTGGTGTTTGTAACAAACGGCACATTAATTACGATGAGTAAAGAGGTAAGCCTGCACTTCCTAGTAATGTCAGAGTTATATTTGATTAGTTCATTAACTGCAGATTTACACAGCTTGTTGCTACTGAGAATAAAAAGTGCTGAAGCTGTATTAACACCTTCAGTCAGGACCCTTTTAACTGTTCATGTCCATACTCATGATCCATTGTGTACAGAAATTATTAGCCTTTATGCCATTATTTTAATTACTTTTTTGCTGTACCCGTCTCATTATTTTCAGTGTTCACCTCAGGATGCCAGTAACAACAGAAGAACAGTTTGGTAGCTACATGGATAATACAGAAATGCCTTCCCCATCAGTACTGAGATTATGGTCCCTGATGGGTGAAGCTAGGGCACATTCCAATGTTAATTGAAGTACATCTCTGCAGATCTCATGACATGTGCTCTGTAAACTGATGTCTGTTTCGAGATTTCAAATATGGATAGAGTTATGGATCATACCTTACTGAAAACAGCTAGGAAAAGACTGACAATTTTGGCAGCTTGGAAACACCCAAGCAGCACAGGTCTGTTACTGTAAAAGATACACAGGGACCTTCCAGGCAGCTGACAAAATTCACCATGAGATCGTATTCTCAGCTTCTCTGCAAAACTACACCAAAAAAAACTCCACAAAACCATCTCTAAATTCTTCCTGCACTCAAGAATTATAAATCCATCCAGGTCTGATGACAACACCAGGTTAAAGATACCAGGCACAGCACTGTGTTAGCTTTAGTTGAAATAACAAAGATTTCTAACGCTGAAGCAGAAAACTGGTAACAACCAGAAAAATGAAGTAGGGCTCTGGCGCAAGGATTATTAAGATAGCAGGAATCTTTTTTGGTCTTCATTAGGCTTAATATCAGGCCTACATGAGCCCATGAATGTGCATGTACACATGTCTCTCGTAGTGGAAAGGTCATTTGCTGTTTTAGAGATTCCCAAGACAGCTCTGAGCAAGTTGGTTTATTTACACAGCACAGTGCTTATGCAGAGATACTAACCTGGATCCCAAACGTAGCCCACATATACCAGTGCAACCCTGCACCCGGGCTATTTAACACTGCCTTTCTGATATATCTGTGCTACTTGGCTGGGCCCAACTCAGACTATGTTAGCTGAAGAGTCTCTGCATCCTGCTCTTCTGTGCAGTGAAAACACACCCTTGTATTCCTATTACTGAAACACTTTGGTTTCTATGGATGGAGAGGATTATATCTCTTATGTAGATAAGAAAAAACATCCCTCTTTTTCTGCAGTGTCTTACAATAGCAAGCTGATAATACCAAATGTCACCCATAAATCCATAAGGAAATATTAATGAAGAGCCCAAGACATATCTCCAAATTATTTTTGTACAAAAGGCCTCCTTTTCCTCTCACTTTATAGTCCTGAATTCAAGTAAATTTTAAGAGTGGAATTAGACCCATTGTGTCTTGTGTACAAGGTGCAATAAATAACCAGAGCAGAAGTGAGAACTCCACAACCTGTTTGCCTATTGGACCTACATATATACAATCTGCCTGCTTTTGCTGACCAGCTTATCACCAAATGATCAAAAATCTTGTTTATTATTCTGGATCTGAACATCATTTAAACTGCACAGTATTTAACTCTCAGTGGCATCTCTTCACATTTGGCTGTACAGTTAATGTATGGTGAACAGCAGCTGGCACTGTGATAAGAGGTTTTCTTTTCAGAAAAAATGTATGCTGGTCAGCATTGCTTTTCTTCACTTCTGTCCAGTAAACTGTCGAATCTAAGGACCACAAATGCTAGCATAAATGCTTCAGCATTATAGCTAGCGCAGACTGATAGTGAATTATATAAAAGCATGACAGAGGGATGCCACGTAAGGTCTTATGCTGCCCCTGTCACAGACTCAAGATTAAGAGGAACATGGATGTGCCAGGAGCTCTGTAAATCTCTGTCCTGGTTTAACCCGGCAGGCAGCTAAATACCACACAGCCGTTCGCTCACTCGCCCCCAAGTAGGATGGGAGAGGGAATCGGAAAAAATCTTGTGGGTTGAGATAAAGACAATTTAATAGGGCAGAAAAGGAGGGAAAATAATAATTATTATAAATGAATATACAAAACAAGTGATGCACAATGCAATCACTCACCACCCACTGACCAATGCCCAGCCAGTTCCAGAGCAGAGGCCACCCCCAACCCCGTCCCCGGCCAACTCCCCCCAGTTTTTTTGTTCAGCATCACGTAATTTGGTGTGGAATATCCCTTTGGTCAGTTGGGGTCAGCTGTCCTGGCTGTGTCACCTCCCAACTTCTTGTGCACCTCCAGCCTCCTTGCTGGCAAGGGCGGTATGAGAAGCTGAAAAGTCCTTAACTTAGTGTAAGCACTTCTAGGCAACAACTAAAATATCAGTGTGTTATCAACATTATTCTCATCCTAAATCCAAAACACAGGACTATACTGCTTACTGGGAAGAAAATTAACTCCATCCCATCCAAAACCAGGACAAAATCTCTCACAGATCTTTTGCATGGCTAGTGCGGATACACATAGCAGACCAGGCAAATCACTGGGAGGGGATTTTAATCAATTCACCCACAAAAATTACTCCTCTGTCATTTTATGTATGAGTGCTTCAGTTCATACATATGGACCTTCTAGTCATCTTTTATATATCCATTACTTGACCAAATAGCACCCACTCCTAACCACAGCCTCTGAGAATACAGAGAGACTATTATAACAAAATAATGCAAAATTAATTAGAAAAAATTAGAAAGTCAGGAAACTATAAAAATAAATGGGCACTCTCCAAGCTCAAAGTTACCATAAATGCACAAAGGCTGAAAAAATAAAAACGGAGAAGGAAACTTCTAAAATTAATATAATACAAATGTAACTTATACATATGCCAAGATCTATTAAAAATTCTACCATGCCAAAAACCTAAAATAAGTAAATTTACCTTTTAGAACAAAGAACTGCTCATAATTCACTTGCAGGATTTCAGAAATGCATATGTTCAGTATAGTATTGTTTTCAAGGGAACTGAAAAGCTAAAGCTGTCTTGGCTGGAATAATTTATATTTTGATTTGAAACCCTCAAATAGCTCACTTCCTTAATTACTGTCTTGTCTGACAGGGAATCTTGTGAATACATATTGTTTGCTTTAGTCAAAGAACATGTGATGATGCCTTTGACAAATAGGGACATTATTTCATCACATTAAATCTTACTTTCAAACTAAGAGTTTTCTACCTCATTTGTCAATAAAAACCATTACAGACTCCTGCTACACTATTGATCCTACTCCTAAACAGGAAGTCATATGAAGATTAACCTGAAAATAGCCATAATTTCAAAATACATCTGACAAATCACAATGGATCCCATTCAGAGCTGCTCATCATTGTCATGTAACAGCCACCCACCTGTAGCTGAATCTAAATAGATTTTCTGTACTGGAGAATCTGGTCATTAAGCATTTAGACAAGGAAGGATTTGGGGGGGAGGAAGCAAGTCATGTTAATAACCACTATTTGCTGTGCAGAGTTTGAGGAATGATTCCTCACACAGAGAGCAGCTGTATAGTTTTACTAGTGTTTTTGAAATTCAGCATACATCTAGAAAATTTCATATGGCCTTTAAGTGGTTCAATGCAATCACTTTATGCCAAAGGAGCCGTATGAAATACCATCATGTGCCCCATAGATACCTGAATACTTGAGCTGACAAAGAATCTCCTCTAGTAGTTTACAGTGTGCGATCTGTGGCATGCAGCTGAGCAAAACTGATTCTTCCAAGTGGGATGCAAAATCCATACAGAGATCTATATACATATATACCCACCACGTAATTTGGCACAATGGGATTGGATCAGTGGATTCAAGAGGTTGGTACTGAGATTCCTCACACTTCCATTACAGGTGGCTTGTGAGAATTAGTTTGGATCAGATACAGCCTGATTCCTTGGGATGAACATCTGCATCATGCACATGGAGCAAAGCCTTACAAAGGGAAGAAACCTCAGATTCATGCTTGCGAAATGAGGTGGCCCACAGACTGGTTGGGAGACTAAAGTCCCCATCCGGACATATTTGAAGGATTTTTGAAACACAGATTCTGGCTTAGCTTTCTGTGCAGGGGTTTTAGTTTGTGTGTATTAAAAGCACTTCTACTGCAAACCAGCATATAGTAAATGAAAATAATATGGGGGTTCACTTCAGAACTGCACTGTTGCTCCAAACCAAAGTGTTAATGCAAGACACATTCATAAAGGCTAACCGATTAATTTCTGCTGAAAGGAGAAATAAAGTCAACAATCACAGACTTAAGACAAGAGAATCACTTGTCATCAGCTGACTCACATACGCTGCTGCAGATTTTTGCACAACTATCCCTGTATTGAGCTCAAACATCCATATTTGATTTTAAAAAGTTTCAGGACGTGTATCAGAACCTTGATTTTAAAATATCAAAAGAAGCAGAGCCATCCACTTCCCTTCCTCTGATAACTACAGAGGTTTGGTTTACACACCTATTCCTAAAAGTAGAATTTTTCATTACATTGCTAACTTAAGAATATATGTGTACCTTCAACTCTGGATGATAACACACTTCTCCGCAGATATTTTCGTGCTTTTTACATTCTAATGAGAGGCACATTCTATTACTTTTGCTCCTTGGAGTCTTTGATGGGGTACACCTCTGCCACGCTTTACGTAAGAGTTCATAACCCAGGATAATGCCATTTGGCTGCCCTGGTGATGCCCAGTTGATTTGAAGAGATCTACAATAAGCAGAAAATTAACATCTGTTAAATTATTGAAAGTAGTTATGCTTCTATGGATACTTACATAGAAGGATTAGCATGTAGTATTTCTATCTCATACTAGTTCACATAGAGTAAAATATTTTGAAGACGCCAAAATGTTCCTCTGGATGATGAATTTCACAGCTGCTTTAAAAACCGAAAGGTGTAAAAGTCTGAAAGAAGTGTCAATATGTGCTAATACTCTGGGGAAAATAAATCACACATGCAATCAAGGTCCTTAAAGATTGCTATTTAAAGACATCTCGTTCATACTTCTGGAAACTTACATGTAATAAACTTTTTAGCATTTTACTCGTTTCATTTCAGTCACAGAAGAAAGGATTCAGTATGCCTTCCTCATGCAAAGGCATATATGAATTATTGTTAGGGCTGCTGTGACTGTTCAGGTAGAGGACAGGCAGATGGGGGGCAAAAGACCACCCCTGTCCCCTGAGCTGTTGCCAACGCAGCTTACTCATATTGTGCTCAGTCACCATTTAGAACAGATTTGTATTCATCTTGCCTTTTCCCTGCTTTCAAAAACATTATACAGAAAAAATATGTTGCTTTGAAATGTATTCTTCAGCACAGAATTAAAAGAAAGAACTCATCACAGCATCAGTTAGCACTACTTCTCTTACGTGCTTAAATATTTTCATTGACATAAAATTAGAAGTAAAAAGTGCAAGCGTTTATCACAGATAAGACTCAAGACTTCTGAGTTTGAGTGCAAAAGCATGACTGCAGCAGCCCACAAAAGACTGTAAAACAAAATCCTGTTGTTGATTTCAGGTTTGATATCAGACCATCATCAGTTTCAGAAAGAAAGTATCTTAAGGGAAAATTCATGTTAAACTGTAGCCTGCCTGTCACTACTAAAAATGTGCAGATACTGGCTCCAAAATCTCATTTAATATTACAATTTTTAAAAAATGTCAAAAGGGACATTTGAAACAGAAATTTGCTCTGTCTTCTATAGTGTACACATTTTACATTGGTATTTCAAATGAAAACTTGGTTTCTTGCATACTTACTCTGTATGTTGCATACGACACAAATTTCTTTTGCTATGACTCTCTTTGGGTAGAGAGAAGGAGATCCCAATGCTACATATAGATCAATAGGAGGACTGACAACATTGCATAGTACATACTTAGGCTCCAAGTACCTCTTTTTAATCTCCATGTCCCAATTACACAGGCGCTGTCAGAATGCCAGCGACACCATGAATTAGCATTCATTTACAGTGAAAATGTTACAGTGAAACAGCAGCTGCTGAGATAAACTTTGACATCTTAACAGAATAGAAATAACTGAATTATTATTTCACTTCCTTGAGGTATAAACAGAGGAATACACACAGCAATAAGCCTTTGCAGAACTGGAGTTAATGTCACCTATGAAGGAATAACCTCACAGGTGACTTGTAGAGACACCATTATCATTCTAAGGTCTTAATCTGAAACATAGGTTTAATTCCATATTCTGTACATGGCTATTTTGCATTCACTACATATTCTACCACATGCACATGAACACACATTTGCGTGCATACACCCTGTCTATATTTAAATAACGTTACAGGACCTAACTTAAAAACATAAAGGCAGGAAAATATATAAACTTCTGAAAAAAAAAGATAAAAAGAAAAGAAAAAGAATGGTAGTACTTCAATCTTTATAAATGCCATTGTAACTTTCTCCTGGTCCTTGCACAGTACAGATCACAGGAACAAAGAAAGCATTTCCAGTCATTTTATTGAATTATTTGCTTTCTGCAAGTTTCATTCAGACCCTCAAGGGTATATTTTGAAGGTATTGTGTCAGTTTTTGGAGTTTTGCAAGTCATATTTCTCTCTAAAATAATTTCAAATTAGGCCTAAGAATTGATGCAATGATTTGAACATTCTGCATTTTCTGCAGAGCTCAGCATGTGTTTCTTTCTTTTTAACAAGCAATCACTATTATTATTATTCAACTTACAGATACACATTTGTGGTGGACATAGCCTGGTATTGTGTAAAGCTGCAGCTGGACAAGAAAATTATGTGGCATGGGCATTCACTGACCAGTGCCACTGCAAGGGTAGGGCTTGGTATGACCTTCCAATAATGACTCACAGAGAAGCAGACTCCTTCATGATTTTATGAACGTTTCAGTTAAGCCTACACCTTCTGATGTTTGCCACCCATGGCAAATTGTGGTGGTTTTGAAAGCATTACAGCAAGAACAATGCATAGCTCAGATTAAAAAAAAAAAAAAAACAGCAGGGTTTTCACAGGACTGCAGAGGCTTTTTAACACCCCACCATCTGAACAAATACCCCAGGCTGAGCTGAGAACCCTTAACTTTAGCATGCATTGAGCCGTATCATGTCTGGTGCATTTGATACAGCTGCAGAAACACAGGGACAGCCTGCCCATCCTCTCCTCCTCTTCATCCCCAGTTACTCCCTCTCAGCTAAACTGGAGTTGTATCTATGCTGGTAAGTGCTCACAGCCCAAACTACAGGAGCAGACTTGCAAATTCTGGGCACAGGTAGATGTACAACACCTGGCATGTGGCATATAGTCCTTGTCTGGCCAGGGAAAACTTCATTTCAAGCATGTGCCATTCACGATCGTTCAAATGCTGGATTAATCCCTCCTGTGACTGCTGTCAACATGGTGAAAAACACTGAAGTAGGGCTCACCTGCCAGAGAAAAAACAGCCTAACCAGATTCACAGAAAAGAACTGCTTCAGATTACAAGTTCCATGAGGCACTACAGCACTTCGAGGAGATAAAGAACAATTTTAAACTGATCCACAAAGGTGTATCTGTTTTTGGTGCAACAGAGCAAACCAGAATCCTTTGGCTCAAGCATGTGAAGACAATTCATTCCGATATTTTACAGGTGGAAATATTTTTTTTATATCCATGAAAAATATTAGTATTTCAGGTTTGATATAACATCAGACACATTCTGGTAAAGCAGACTTCGGAGAAGAAATTCTGCTTTTTACCTGCTTCAAGAACCCATGAGGCATGAAAAGAACTCCTTTGGATTTTTTTTCCTCAACTCAGTAGCAAAGGTTTAACCATCAAGACTAAGAACATAATAAGGCCTCACTTTTTAATCTTGAGACCAAATGTTGTATTAGTCTCATCAAATGCAAGGCTTAAATTTAAAAAAAAAAAAATCACATAAAATCTAAGATTCAATGACTTTACTTTCAGGAGCTGGAATTAAAAACAAGTCACAGAAAAATCACAAGATCCACCCGACATTATTAAGATAGGGAACACTGCAATTATGAATGACCAGTAGATGAAATACTTTCCTCATCAGAAGATCACACATACTGAGCAACTGCTTCGCATTATTGCACGTTATTGCTGTATCACGGACTGCAGTGCTAGCACAATTAGAGAGGTGGTATGACACAGTACAGAAAGCCTAATAAATAGCATTATGCTTCTATTGTTGCTACAAACTTCTTCATGAAATCTTTCTGTGCCTTGTTTTCCCCATTACTAAAGTAGGGAGAGTGATCAGATTTCCTCTGTGGGAGCGCGGACTTGGATACTCCAGGCAAGTGCTATAAAACCAAGCATACTTGAGAAACCTGACTTTGTATGTTGCCTAGACACACAGGTTGGGCTTGACTCCACAGCAACCTTCCCCAGCATTTCATGTTTATTCACATAGTTATGAATCCCTTTATTTGTACTTTCCACCCATTTTCCCAGTATGGAAAATCAGACTTACTAGTCTTTAGTTCCTCAGATCCCCTTGGAGAAATCTGCACTACTTTGTCTCATCTTCCATTCCTCCAGTACCAAGATAAATTTAGAGGATATTTTACACAGCATAGTAGTTTGGCACTTTCATATTTGAGCTCCTTTAGAACTCCTGAGCAAATACCATCATCCCAACAATTTATTACTATATGTTTTATCCAATTGTTCTAAAATCTTTCTCACAAACATGTTAATCTGAGATAGTTCCTCCAGCTCATTCACGCACGAACAGCATCTGATGGCTCCATGACACTGAACATCAAATTCACCTATCTTTTCTCCCATGGCTTTATCTTCTTCGAGCTTTCTGTTACACCAAGACCATGGTTTCTGGTTCCCCCACGGTGCATAATGGGGCCTCTCTTCCTTCATGAAGCTCTGAAGCATTTTCCCTAGTTTTTGCCACATGGTGTTTTCAGAGCCATCAACCTTTTACTTAAGCACTGAACAGAATTTCTGGCATGGTTCATCTGCATTGTGCCTCAGTTTTCTGAAATGAGCAAAGCTGCTACTAAGTATTGCTGTTAGGGAAAAAAACTAATAAGCATGCTGTATTACAAGGAACAAGAGAAAGAAGAAAAGTATTTTAAAGGGAAATGAACTATTTTCCAACACACCATGAGAATTTAATCCACTACACAAACTTTAAGTCAGCATCCACATGCATGCAGTACTCAGAGAACTTTCTAATTTGTGCAATAAAATACAAAACTTCTCAATAGAGACAAATCCTGAGGTCCTAACTGAAAAAAGTAAAAAAGGTGGCCAATGCCACCCCCCTCCAAAAAAACAAAAGCCAGACAAGAAATATAACAAACCAGAACCTGACTTAGGACTTCAGGACAGGGTCCCATACTGTTTTCTATTTGAAGTTTGGCATTATAAAATAATCATTCCAGGACTGCGACCTTTTGTGCCACGTTTCAGCCTGAAGCTGAGTTATTAACTGTAAGGGGTGGAAAAGTAAGGTATTTATAATGGCTCCAGTGGCATAACCTTCATTAGAACAGTGTGGCTGGAGCTGCTATCAGAAAGGCTTCTAAGAAGTTGGTGGGTGAAATTATAATTTATGTCATGCAGCACCTTGAGGCAAATTTTAAAACAATTATTTGTGAATGCTACAAAGACATTATCCTACACCATTCTCATCAATAATACAGCCCCCCAAACTGATTCAGAAGAGGGAAAAACACCATGATTCCAATTAAAGACAATAAACGGCAGAGTCTGTATTATATCTCAGGTATCGCATAAGCCTATACTCTAGAAATGGGTTTTTTTGTCTGTCTGATGATAGATGTGTATTAAAATGTCCTCTTGTCTACACAAACTGGTTTTTTACCCAAGCTTTTTCTTTTATGGAGGATAAATAAGCAAAATTCATATTCAGCCCAGCACCTGCTGAAGCTGTCAGCTGTAGTGTTTGTCATATTTCAATCAAAGCTGAAGCCAGCCAGTCATTTTTATACTACACAATCCCTACATACTCGAGGACCAGAATTAATGAATTAGCTATTGATTAAATTCCACTCTAGCAAATCCACCGTGGCAAATAAATGAACTACCCGGGGCACGTGTAGGCCACGGCCAGACATGTCCGGGCAATCGATCAGTAGTTAGTATTCTTTTGGGATATAAGAACAGCTGATGATAATATGACATGTAGGAAAAGGCAGTGTAGAAACAGAGTCTGTTTCTGGCTGAGCAGATTATAAAGTAGGAAAGCATTTTTGATCCTTTTGCATTCATGTGTTATGACATATTTAGTCTATATATAATAGCAGAAACATGCATAAGAGTTTGCAGTACAGACAATACAGACAAAGGCACACATAAGTTAAAGCCAAGGGCAAAAGATGAGATCCTGAACTGAGTTCTTATCATCAAACAAGCTTTGTATCTGTATGTGTGACACACAAATAGCAAGCTTAATTTCACCCTTATATAGAAACAAATGCTGAATTCAAGCAAAGTGTAGAAATGATAAACAGCAAACCAAAGTCCTTAAGAAAATGGAGAAGCAAATCCATTCTGTTGGCTATTTCTGAAGGCTCAGATGTTAGATTTTTGTTATTTAAAAAAAAGATTTTGTTTTCTTTCTATAAAAGAAAAGCTGCTAATGAGCATAGTCCACCAGGAGTGTAATAAAATCACATGAACAATAACATACACACAGGAGGCTAACTATTTTATTGTTGATGTAATTCTGAAAAATGTGTTAGCGAGCTTAGTTTTAGTCTGTCTTTGGAAGATATAAACTCCCAAAGAATCACTGTATATGTTACTATTTGGCTGCTTCTAAGGACTGCAAATTTGATGCTCCCTTTACAGTTAAGAAGTTTGCCCATGCCTGCGGATGTTGTGGGTAGGCAGATTGAAAACAGTGGTTCAAGGAGACACAGATACGTATGCCTTTTAAGACAGTTTACTAATTCTTACTGTTGTGATAGGTGACATTTTTTTACGCACAATTATTCTAAGTTTCCATTATCAGCATCGCATTGTTCCCTGAGCATTAATCTTCCTCCTCTTAACTGACAGCAAAACGTGATAATTTTCATTCGTCTACACCTCTCTTAACTACTTCCACTTATGCTGTGTTTATTATCACAGCACAGTGATACCTAAATGGGTATGTACAATCAACCAAGGGCGAAATTTCTTCAATTGATCTTTTGGCCAAAAACCCCAAGACCAAAAATAACCACCATGAAAAATGCTTTCAGAATGAATTCATTTATGCACCTTATTCATTTGAGAGAAGACAACCTTACTTTCTGGTCCCCATTCTAGCTGCAAATCACTCTGATACATGAAAGCCACCTACAACATAGTACCTTGAGCCAATTACGTGAATAATGGGTGCTGACAGCTGCTTTGGCTCATCTTCCACAGTTGTAATCTGGGTCCCATTGCTTCTCACACAGGCATACACTGTGCAGACTTCAACCTGATGAAGAAGAACATGAGTTTCACATACTGAGCTGCAGAAATTTTTCAGCTCTGCTACTTGTTTAGACTTCTTTCTTCACCCAAGATTTTATTCTCTTCTATTTAACAGATTCCACACAGCCAGGAAAATACCACAGCTTTGATATACGTATATCTACCAGAGATATACTCTGCTATATCACATTTTCCCCATGCCATTTTCAGAAAAAGGGTACATGCAGCCCTTTGGCACTAATTGCTGTTCTTTATTGCATTATCACCAACAGAGTTGCAGTGAATTTGTTTTTGTGTTTGTATATGTAGAGGCCTGTACACATCACTTGAAAAAATGTACTTTGATTTGGGGCCTTGAGTAGGTTTTCTACACCTACCATAAATTCTGACATAAAAATAAGGATATATTTTCCTTAATGTTTTCTATTTCTTCATGTCTGTTCTGGAAAATTAAAAGTGAAAAATGCAAATAGGAATCATACACTTTGTTATGAAAAATGCCACAGAAATAAAAACTTCTTCCATCAATTCTTGGGATTAAATTAAGCAGAGGCAAAGTGAAACAGCTAGTGAAGGATGGTAACATTGTTTCTGTAATGTCAACAGAGAAGTTACTTGAAATGGAAGAGCACAAAAAATCAAAGATAATGCAGTATGGTTACCAGTAAGATGCACATGCATCCAAGATAATATTGTTTCCAGAACAAGAAGAAAAAGAATTGAAAGAAAAAAAACTAAACCAGCTAATTTTGGTTTTACTTATCTTATCGATGCAGTATAAGTCCAGTATAAAGACCAGGGAAGCAGAAGAGAAGAATAATTAACATCTCAAGCAACAGAAGGTGGCCATGGTAAATTAATATAGAGGGTCTATAAGTGAGACAGTGCACTGAATTTGCATTGTTATTGAGAAAAGACAAATGTGTTTCCAAGCGACATTCAGAAAGTCATATGTGTATTCATGGATGGAGGTTTGCTGTTTCAGAGGGGCTGGAACATAGAAATCTGTTACGGTATGCCTGTCTGTGATGTTTATTTATGGCATGGAGTAACCAGATGCAAATTTTCCGAATGAAGTACACATGATACTACTAAGTCTCTCTCATACACCATGCAAACCAAACTTGAACAAAATAGACAGGTAGAGTTACAATTAAGTGTCAGACAGAATTTCTTGAATATATTAAAACAACCTAAGGAGAGATTTTTTTTCCTGCACACAGTATTTTGCCTTTCATTAGATATATGAATAGAGAGGCAAAGATAGAGATGGAGAAATGGAAAAGCAGAGAAAAAATATTGTACTTATTAACATCCTAAAAAGTACTACTATGATTTCAGAGATCAGCTCTGCTTCCTCCTCAGAAGGATAAGGAGAAAAAAATGATAAAAGGATGACAAATGCAATATCATTATTTCTCTGTGCTGATATATTATGCATGCCTGATGTTTCTAAAACAATTGCAATTTTCTTTTAATGAGTAGGAGTAGAATCTTGGCCTCTTTGTAATATATGTTAAAGCTTTGCTAATGTTGTAGCACAGAGCATTTAGGGGAAAGTAAATGGAGTTTTGATGGTTTGAAAAAAGATAATGGAAATTTGTATTATGAAAAGTGTACACAGACCTAAAATATGCTGAAAATAAATGTATGCCTTGGATGTATACACACACAAACATCAATGCAAATATATGTCCATGTATGTAAAGAAATTCATGAAACAATATTCCACTTGGAAATACACATATTTTATGTAAGATTAAAGTATATTACACAACCCAGAAAAGATATTCTAACCTGTATATCATAGACAGTGAATGGAGACAAATCGGCTAAAAGAAAGGACCCCGGCTCGTTCATTCCAGTCTTGTACCGCTTATTATTTACATAGATAGAGTACTCTGTGACAACACCATTTGGGTTTGAAGGCGATGTCCAGATGACACGTACAGCTGTACTGTTGATGATGACAACCTCTGGAGGGAACATGCCCTCAGGCTCTAGAAATAAAGGAAGAAACTGAATAAACTCCAGCTGTCTCTGCAAAAGCACTTGTTTAACCAAATGCAGATTAGTATTTAGGTTTAGCAAAGGGTTCACTGCTTATCTGCTTTCCTCTGATGAAGTTATCACAGTCTGTAGTCTTCTGTAAATTGGCTTATTATACTCTCAGTTAGAAACCATGAGAGCTGATGGTAAAATGCTTTATACCAGCAGCATAGTGTCAATCATCAGTAGTATGTGGCCAGTGAGATATGATGATAAATTATTCACCCATCTGCACTGCCAACATACGAACATTATTTTTATGTCTCCCAATCCTAATCTTTCCAAAAAAGGAGAAAAACAGAGC
Organism: Phalacrocorax carbo; assembly: GCF_963921805.1. Taxonomy (NCBI): domain Eukaryota; kingdom Metazoa; phylum Chordata; class Aves; order Suliformes; family Phalacrocoracidae; genus Phalacrocorax; species Phalacrocorax carbo. The sequence continues at coordinate 26,516,188 of NC_087515.1, forward strand.
ATTTTGCTTTTAAAGCAAAACCTGAGACCAAAATATTTTATGTCTGGTGGAACGTGACGTTATCAGCCTCATAGCTGAAGCACTGTGAAGCAATATGCAATACTGTCGTTATGTAAATGGTTTTGAATGTTGATTACTATAGGTAATGATGAAGTCTAACACTTATTAATAAAAAAAAAAAACCACAACACCTTCCTTAGTGTTAAATTACATCATTATCTAAGCATGTCAGAAATAACCATGCAAAGATGTATTTTTATCATAAGAACCCATCTTTACCAGCTGAAAAATTGTCCTTGCGATTGATTCTATTTTATAAACAAAAGGTGCCGACCTTTGGCATCAGAAAGGAAATGGAATCCTCACTTAAAGTGCTTTGCTAATGACCTGGAACACTTGCTTCTGAGGTAATGATATTATAATGCTTATAATGAGACTTTATAAAGCAAAAAGATTAGAAAGACCATTCTAAACACATTTCAGATTCACGATTATTTTTTTATTTTATTCCTGTCCCCATCCCTCCCCCTGCACTTGCCCACTGGCATAGAAATGACTCATAAAGAATTTTCTTTGAGGCTAAACTCACACCTAGAGTTTCTGGTGACTCAGGAAAGGCCCTGTGTACGACTTTCATGTCAAAAGCATACCGCTTCACAGAGCAAATCTTTTTAAAAACCCATTAATTGTTTCTAAATTCCACCATTTATTGATACAAACTCGATTCCAAACCTAGTGCACACAGATAGAAGTATGCAGGAGAAGATGAGAACAAACTGGGTTAATATCTGCTATTAGAGCTTTTGCTTCTGTCTCAGTGGGACCGTTTATTGATCTACCACATGATGACAACTAGCACTTAAGCATTTTAGCGTTTTAGCCCTTTTTCCTTTTATACCGGAAATTTTATAATGGAAGGATGACTGATCTCAACCCTAACAAAAATCAATCAATTTCATTCTCAGATTTTAAGCCAAGCCACATTCACTGCTAACCAACCTCCATCTGAGGTAGTCACATGCACAACTTCACTGTTGATGCCGTGGGCTCCATTAAAAACTTGAAAAAATATCTGATACTCTGTGTTGGGCTGTAAATCACCTATGACTATAGAGTTTACATCAGCCTGTATCCTCAGAGATCTTCTATGATCAGTAGAATTCAGGAAGAGGGTGTAATATGCAACATCTCCTTGCAAATCTTGCAGTGCTAAGAAAAGAAAGGAAAAACACCGGGAGATCAGCTGGGAAATACTCAGTCAGCAAGTCTCTTATCAACAACAGTTATTGTGAAGAGAAAAATAAATTTTATCCAGACCCCCTTATTTAAACAAAAAGCAAAGATTCCATCAAGTGCCTTCAGTTTCACCCTTATAAGCAGATATGCAGACTGCTCTTCCAAACGTGTCAAAATCGTTAACAGTTCATCGTCCTATCTAATACTGGAGAAAGCATTCTTTCTCTCCCCATGATGACAACGGAATCCATGAAGTTTACAAATAATAGGTGAAACCCACTGCTCTCAGTGGTGCACAGATCTTGCAGCTTGCCACTGTGAAAGGATGGCTTTCACCCAGATAGAAGGAAGAGTGCGAATCAGATTGCTCTGCGGCACTAGTTTTAGATGAAAACCTCAAAGGTTTTTTTTCCCCTTTTTGTTCCTTCCCTTCAGAAAACACATCCCTACCCCACCCCGAAAGTACTGAATTCCTCTAGTGTTAGTCCTCTAGCCATGAATAAGGGGAAGTGCCCATGTCTTAAATTATAGTTACATTCAACTTTACACAGAGAACTTTTTGGCCACAGTGAAAATGAAAATCTACATGTTATTATTTTAGAACAAGCATGATAGCATCATCTGCATGGAAAGCTGTAACACACTCAGAAGCATTGTATTTACAGGGGAAAAAATGAACATTTCTTCCTAAAATGTGTTCTGCCCAGCACTAGGTTCTCCAGCAAAAGGAAGAAAAAAAACCAGTATGATTTTCTGGCCACACAGGGAAGGACATTCATGGGTCTGAGCTGGTGGATAAACAAGGATTCCAGGCAAGCCTTGCTTCTCCATTTTAGTAACTCAGATATAAGTCTGTTATCTTATCTACCCTTTTTCAAACAGTTTAGGTTCAGATCTGATGAAATGCAACTACTTTTCCAGTAGGCACCAAGATGAAAAGAACAATTATGACAAAAACTTTAAGCACTGATATATATTTGTTTAGATGACACCCTGTAGCACTGAACAGGACTCAGCTGACTGGGAAATAGCATTGATAAAAACCAAAAGCATATTTTCAGATTTAATAGTACACAGTTTTGTCACAGAAATTCTTAATCAAGAGTGATATGTTATTTTTATTTTAAGTGGTACAGATACAAGTCCTAAATCCTTAGAAGTCAGAAACCTTCAGCACGTTTTCCAGAAAAAGAAAACTAGCAAGGCAACTTACATTAAGAACTCCCAGGTTCCCAAAGAAAACAATATAATAACTTAAAAACTAATATTATGAAAAAATGAAACATGGGTATATAAAATAGTTAATATGTGTATTGCAACATAAGAAGTAATAAAACACGGTAAGGTTTTCAAATAATGAATGGCCCTGCCTTGGTACTTAACCTTTGCATTCAGAAACATATATGAAGAAAATTTCTAAGGTATGAATGAAAATAAAACCAGATTGCATTACCTACATCTAGAAGGTCAGGGGTTTAGATTACTAAGGTAATGAAACCTCAGTGAGCTGCTTCAGATCTATTACGTTTGTCAGTTTTTATAAGCATGCTTACTTCAGGGATGCAATTATAAAATAAAGCGACTACATTTGTTGCAATTGAGCACCCAGTCCTTATAAAATCATTTGCATGTAAGTCATGAAGAAATTCCCCACTGCTGTATTAGCAAACCAGCTAGAGAAATTGGCTAAATTCATTTTAAGGAGCAGAGCTAAAAGAGAGAGAAAGGGGATCCACTCATCCTGAAGGAATGTATACGTAAATTTTCATAACAAAGAGACGAAATATACTACAAAGACGACAGGATTTTGTGTACTAGTCGTTTATAGATTTCTCATAAGTTTGCATTAACTATTTCTTCACTTCCACTATTCTCATTCTGCATAAGTAGCATATAGTAAGTACAAACATGACTAATAAATAGCAAAATGTGCACTTTTCCCCCTATTTCTTTCCTCTCCTTTCAAGGACACTTAGATATATTATAAATCAAGACAAGGACTGTGTTTCCTATGAAAGCAAGGCAGACCAACATAAGTGATGGCAGGTTAACATCTAGTTACTGGAATAAATACTACGCACACTTACTTGGTTTTGACCATTCCACTTCTACAGCAGTATGATTAACAGCACGTGCAATGAGGATACTTCCTTTCTCTGGTAATCCTGCTAATGTAGTAGCTATCACTTCTTCACTTGATGTATATCCTACCTCGTTGTGCACTATGAGCTTGTACTCGTATGTTGTGTACCTAAGACATGTTAAAAATAATTAAATGGAACGAAAAATGCAGACGCAGAAAACATTTGCTGTAAACCTTCTGCCTGTGCCAAAGTTTTGCTGTTTCTTCCCACCCCCTCCAACAAGTGCAGCTGCATGCTTTGCACCAATGAAGACTCTATAAAAGGTGTCTATTTTTTGGAAATAATTCAGCACCATTAATATGGTAACAAAAATAAAACACATTATTTCATTTTTTCATAGTTGTAGCTTCTGAGGTGTTGAGAGATTATAGCTCAATTCAATATGTAATTACAGCAGTGGCAACCTGCCAAAATTTGGATAAGAATTTAATCAAATGAGGCTTTTTTCCTCTTTTGGGAAACCCATTGATTTTAACTTGCAGAGTCTCATTTGTAAAAGTGATTCACCACACAGCCAGGACTCTCCCACTACAAAAACATAAAAAAAAAAAAAAGTGCCCAGGAATGCAAACTCAGTTAATAAAGTAATTTTCTTCAGAACAGTGTATATTCGACTTACACAGTTTTATTAAATATTTCATGTGTTTTTAGTAAACCAAATGACTGTCACTCCATAATTTCTTCTCTACATCAAATAGCATATTAATGTATTTTAGAGTGGGATTTCGTAATCTCAAAATTAAATCCATCATAAAAAGCTCCTCAAAAAACTGTGAAATCACAGAAACACAGTATCATCCTGTACACATTTTCACTGAAGCTGCAGCACTTTGAGATAGCTGTCTACAAACACAACAAAGGAACATATGGTAAAAGCTTAATATTTAGAGATTGTTCTACAAAACAAAAAGTCACTCACATAGTAGATTTACTTTTTTTTTTTACTATACCACCCTATATTATGCAACCATCCAGTCTGATTTTCAAAAGAGCTAAGCTTTAACAGTCCTACTAGGAAGAAAGCAAACTAGTTGGAACTCACTAGCTCCTACTGTAACGCTAAGCATTGTAGAAGAACAGTGACAATATACATAATACATCTTATTTCTCTCTCTGCACTTTCTCTTGCATGCAAACATGTAGTATTCTCTTGGGCATTGTAGCCCAGGTGCGATCAAAGATGACTGGAATCTAATCTTGCAATCTGATGGTGAGAATTTAAGATTCCTTTTTTGATCCATATTTCCACAGTGAAAGTAAAAGAAATTTGGTTTAGCCTACTAGAAATGAAGAAAAAGTCTAAAAAAAAAAATCATTGTGAAAAGAGACTTCTGGCAGGAATATAATAAAAAAAATTTTCTAATTCTGAAACATGCTTAAAACATGACACAAATGAAAGTGTATACTGATATATGAATTTTCTTTCTGTGAAAAATAAAGCTTGCCTCTATCTGCAGTATCTTCTCTCCAGCAATACACACATCCTGAGTTGTTGACTGCAAACACAGAGCTGCAGGTTGCAGACCCCTCCCCAGAAGAAGTGTTCAGGTGTGTCCAAGGGTTAGGCATACTCCTCTGGCCATAGCTCGTTCAACCCAAAAGGTCATTGTGCCTAATGACTTGTCACTGAGACCCTGTCAGAATTTATTGCCACCTCTGAACTGCATACATAACTGCTGCACACATCAGCGCTGCTGAAATGAGCTAAACTAAAATCAAAGGAAACTCTATGTAGAATTTCAAACATGGTTTAAGACAGAAATGGACACTTGGGCAGGATTGGGTAAAAGAACAGCTCTGTGATCAATTAATGCAATGGCTGAAAATGAGCGGTGACCTTCAGCAAGTAGGCAGTGACAAGCCAGAGGCAGTAGCTCTTGGCTTGGTTTGGTCTATACAACAGTCTGGAGCAGAGGTCATATTCTGCTGGTTCACATCAAGCTCAGGAGGGGTGCTCACACAGCTTGTATCAAAGTAAGTAAAAGCAACATACAGATATTTGAGGGGCAAAGGATGACATGCAGTCCTCATAAAGCATGCCAGCATGCAAGCACAGAGAACACACACATCCTGAAACCATCCGTGAACGTTTTCCCAAGACTTCACCTACAAAAAAAACCAGCACAGAATCCATGTTGAATCTACCATTACAGGTTCTTAATGTGTGTGTTTGCATGTCTTATGGGTGGTAGCCTTGACTTCAAGGTGCGGAAACTAAGTTTGATCAAGAGCAAATGCCTTGCTCTATACTACACAGTAGGTCTGTAACATACTGAGAAACAGAACCCACCCTCCATTTCCCAACTCTCAACACTCTGCATCTAACTCTAATGAAGCTAACACAAAGCTGCCCTTAAATTAGATCTGCCAAGAGTGCGATAAACATTCTTCTTGCCTTTGGAGATATTAAAGCAATTGTTAATTTGCATGTTAAAACCAGTAAGAAAAACAATGCTGAAACCAAGTTTCAAATGTTTGCCAGCTAGGACTTCTCAAACATTCATTGTGTCTGTGCTATAACTTTGGCAACGCACAAATCTAGAGTATATGTACACATAAATCTAAATGTGTTGATTGCATGAGCATACCAATGCTAAAATTTTACAAGATCTTTATTTTCATTTGTTTTCCAGAGCAAAGCAATATACGAGTTAAGAATGACAGACTAAGAATAAATCCCTGCATATTAGAATGATTAATACCAAAGATGACAAAAAATATTTCATTACATAATAAATATGTTCACTACATAAAGACACAAGAAATACTTTGAACTATTAAACATACACTATACAAAATGCCAGCATTTGTTTTTGTAGTTTTTGTAATCTCACCTGCTAAGACCCTTATCTTCATAAAACCACTGAGTTCCTGAGTAAATATTGTGCCACAGATTTAAATCTTCAGGGGGATTTGATGCAAGTGGTTGCTGGATTTTACGTCTCAGGAGCTCATATCTAACACAAAAGACAAGCAGAACACCAGGATTATCTCAACTAATGTTATTACACAAAAAAAACCCAACCTTTTTTTTTTAAAGCCACACATTATTTTGTTTTTACAGCTGTAAACTTTCTGAGATAAACATTCTTTTTAATGTTTCATGATTTAAAACATTCAATTAGTTAAAAGACCTACATTGAAAATGGAAAATGAAGCATTTCTATTTGAAAGAATAAGTTAATTTAATGATTTACAGATTTTAAACTTGTGGAAATGCTATGAAGATCAAGTCCAAATAGCCCAGTAACAGTGTCTCATACAGAGTTGCCTGATGCCATCTGATATGCACAGACTGCTACAGAATATGAAATGACAATGTCTTTCTCTTGCAAATGAGCAGAAACATATAGCATTGCTATTACTAGTTTACTAGTAGTAGCAACTTAAGTGTGCATTTGTTATTTAGCGTGTGTTTGCAAATAACCACAGAGTAAAATATGGGTGACAAACAGGCATAGAGTAAGTTAACTGTTCCAACTGTAGACCTTTGTGTCAAAGGCAAGGCAAGTATTTGGGTAGACAGTCATGATGTGAGCCTGAAAGACCGAACTATTTAATCCATGTTCTAATTGGTATCTGAAGCTGTAGTCCCGTCTCTGTTGCAAACAGCAGGTCAGCTAAAGTCCATCTTTCATCAGCTCAGACACGAGACTGCCTGATTCGGACAACATGCCTTCCACCCATTCTGCATCACTCACTCTTTGTCATCTTTTACACAAAGCCTTTATGGAATTTATCAAAGATTAAAACACTTCATGTCTACACAAACTAAAGGGGACAACATATTTTGCATTTCCTACTCATTCTATGGATTACATAGAAAACTATACTTGAAATGAGACAAATTTATGTACAGTTGTTGGAAATCTTTAGGATTATTATTCTTTATTACATTTCACAGGAGTTTTTTAATATGGCTTTTGTTTCTGTTTGACGGTTCTTTTTTATGGCACCAGATGTTTGTACACTTTCTACCAGTTATAGAACCACTCTGGAATTACTTTCAATGGTGAGCTGCAGTTTTAATCAAACTATATTTGCAATAGTGTTTCCACTGATGCCCAGCAAAGCAGGGTCATATTCCTATATATTCACTTAAATACGCAACTTGATTCTCTAAAGTGCTGAGCTGCTGTGTATCCTCCTTTCCTTGCCCCCCATTTTGGAAAGGTGCTACTGTTAAATTCCAGCCAAAATATGCGGATACTCAGGCAGATGTTAAAGACACTCAGTTTAAGCACTTAGTTTCCTTCTGTGTTTAAGCATTCTGCAGAATGCTTTGGTGTGGGACACCATGCCATCGCAATGATCTTTCTGACCACTGGCTTCACCTGTAACTTCACCCTTGTCTTTTTTAGGTTAAGATCATCTCGTCTGATGAGGAAATGTTGGACAATACCACACAAGACCTGAGAACCTGAATTAAGAGGGTATTAAATAGGTACTGCATACAGTGATTTTACATTGCTTCAAAACCAGAAATCAACTGAGAAGCTCTCTTACAAGAGAGATGAGACTTCCTATGCTCCCTGGCAGTTAGGATGTACGTGCACGAATTCCAACAACTTCCACCCTTGAGTTTGGGGAAAAATCCTCAAGAGGTACAAACAAGCATTGTGCCACTGACCTTAGGGATGCCAAACCAAATTACTGCAGAAGTTGGGAGTGTAACCTTAGGAATTAAATAGTAAAAACTAATCAAACTCCAACTCTATCAAAACATTCAGATTAATTTATACCCCAAGAACAACTCTCACGAGTGGTTCATCAGTGTCAACAGACCCAAAGACAGATCATTACAGTTCTGTTAGGAACAGTCCTGGCATATTCTGTCCAATATATTTCATGAATGGCGATCATGTGTAAATCACCGCCACTGGCAGCTGCTGCTGCTACTCTGCTGACTTCTTGCTCCATCATGCTGTACAGAGCATCTGCTTCAGTGGTTGTTCTTGTTGAGGGCAGCATGGCACACCATGAAGGAAACGAAGTCTGCAGATGCAGGTTGTACTGAACTACTTCAGTAATCTATGGTAAAATGGTCATGTTGTTAACCCCAGAATAACAAGAGACTACTTTTCAAAAACTTCAAATTTTACTGTAGAGCAATCCTCATTTCATTCCGTTGTAGTGTGCCCTAATTAAGCCTAAAAAAGAGTCAAGCTACTGTGCTGTAGTAACATACCCAACTGAAATGGCATTACATAATAATTATTGAACCCATCAGTGCACCTAGAAGAGAGCTACTAACCAGAACATATGGAGTAGAGATATAATTCCATGCACAACGTTTCCCAATATGTCAAAGCACTAGAATGAAAGATTTGTTTGACATTTTTTTATTGTGTATGTATAAAGATGTGTTTGTCTTTATAAATCTTCATGCACTCACTTTTTTTTTTTATGTATACACACATACACACTCAGTAATTAACAGATTCAAGTCAAGATCCCGTTCCCGTCACTCTAGACAAATCTCAGAAGGGATGCCTTTCTCTAATTCCTGTAGTGAGATCCAGCCGGCTATACCCAGCATTTCCTTGTATTTCCCATTTTTGGCTCTGCCACCAAACTTGTAGCATTTTAACTTCCATTCTCTCGCACACTGTCTCACTTCCAACTTATTAATCCGTTAAGTTTTTAAGCTTATTTCATGTCTTCACGCTACCATGGTCACTTTCCCTTTATGCAGAATAACCCCCACAGAATATTGAGAATATTTGATGTATTAAATACTTATGTTCCCAGAGACCTCATAACCTTTCTTGTCATTTTGTTGCTGGAACACGCAGCCTGAACTGACCACCAAAACGTGGCTGATGCTGCAGCCCAAGCCAGTTATGGCTTTGCAAATATCCTGTGCTTGCGCTTTCTGGATCTTCAGACAGCACTGATCTGAAAGACCCAGAGCCTTCCTGAATATGTTCCACAAGGAAGATGCCACCGTAGAGGCACCACGCTTGCTTTAAATAATCCTGACTCCTCATAAGTTCAAAAGAATTCAGTGCTCACCCTAGTATCTCCTTCTAGACATAACCACTTTCCATGAGTCCACTCATGGACCCCTGAGCCCTAAAGAAGAACTTCAAAAGGTCAGAAACGAAGATATCACCTCATAAAGTTTGCGTCGCCCAGAATTTTCTGAGCCAGATTTAGGTAAGGAGAAGAAAACTGCCATCTCAGTAGCAACTAAAACCTTACCTCAGATGAGGACCATTTGGCCTTAGCGGTGGTTGCCAAGAAATGGCAATAAAGGACTCGCTGATTGGAGTCACAGACAATGGACTAACACTCTGAGGAACTGTTGAAGGTGTAGTCACGCTGGTAGGCAAACTCTCTGTGCAGCCTCCTAGAAAGCCATCGCCTCCAGAACAAGCTATTACAGTGACCGAGTAGTTTGTATAGGGTATAAGATTAGTCACCAAATGACTTAACGTTGATGAAGTATTCCCAGTAATGACAATTCGTGGATCAGGCATGCGAATCTCATAGTTCAGGATTTCACCATTCTGTATCAGAGGAGGTTTCCATGAGACCTGAAGGAGGAGATTAAAAAAATTAAAATAACAGTACTTCAGTCAGAATGCAGAAATACAGACACAACTGCTACAAAGGGACACAAGTGTTATCTCAAGATGTGCTTTTCTTTCTTCATCAAGACAGACTTTGTGCATAACCTTTCCCAGGTAACTGAAATTTGATTTTTTTAAAGGTACATCAGTTAGAAATCTAACTTCCTTTAATTTTAGTGAGGGCTGCAGTAACAGTTGTAGCCATTAAAAAATCTACTGTTTTGCTTCACCAGTGAAAAATGAATGCTCCACTTCACTCAAAATTCTGTGAGATGTTCAGATGCATTACCAAAAGTACACTAATTGTCATAAGTATCCCTCACTAACTGTCATATATTTTCTTAGGGTGTATTCCCTGGTGTGCTCATCTATTAGTGGCAGAGTAAAAAGAAATCTTTTTTGGTGTTTGCACAGTTTTCACAAATGTGTAACTGCCTTAGCTCCTATGAGAAACAAGATTCGTCTGCACTCTCTATATGATGAAATATGCAAGTTTTCCCTTTTATTTTTCAATAATAAATTACACTGGTAAGTATAAGACAAAAACCAGGCACAATTTTCCATTTTTAGAATTATAACATTATGCTGAGAAAGAAATTGGAAATTACATACAGATTTCATGTTATATATATATATATGCACCACTACGCTGTGGTTTTACTCTTACTAAACTGAGGTTAGGAAGTATTTCTCTTTTTTTTAGAGTATATTAGTCTATACATTTATCCTTATCAGCTCCAGTGAGGAATCACACTCAAATCATTGTACCATAAAGTGCAAGAATGTTCTCGATTCTTTTTTAAGGCTTTTTTGCCACAGTATCATGACTGAGGGGGACTTTAGATTGACACAATGAGGACATGTAACTGTATTAAGAATCTCCAAGTTTCATAAAGGTCTAGCATAAAAGTATCATAAAGATCTGTCAGTCCTTCCTCCCCTAGAAGTCCCAGTGTAAGGAAAATACCAGCTTTGCTTTGCTCATCCATGGGACTGTTTTCCTTGCCATTGACCTACTCATATGTAACAATCACTGTCTCTTTTCCTCCCAGGCATGGGATAATTAAGGATTGAATCCAACATTGCAAAGAGCACAGGAATGGGAAAAACCTAGATGAAGGTATGTGCAGAATAAAATGAACAAAGATAATATTGAGGCGTTAATACTGAGATATTTTAGTTTAAGTTGAACTTTTTCCTTCTCTCCAGCCTCCAAAGTAAGTATCTTTAAAAAGGTATATGCCATAGAAAAAAAGAAGCTTGATTTATAAAGTAATTTTTAAAGGACCCTTGGGGATTAGGAAATGTTATATCTTAGGTACAAAAGGACCTCTTAGGCCATCAGACTTGTAAGAAACCTGGCAGCAAAGAACCGGAGAAAGCTGAAGGATTTTGATAACAGAATCTGGAATACTATTAAACAGAGAATTAGAAACAGGGTGATCTTGAGTAAAGACAGCACAAACAAGATTATTTGTGCCCACATAGGAAAGGCTTAGCTCTGGCTAATTATCAAATACTGTATTCAGATTTCTGTTACTTCTGGCCCCAAATCATGATCAAACAAAGAAAATACTATTGGTAAAACAATGCAAAATTTTACAGAAGGTAGGAATGGATTATGCACCATTCTCACAGACATTGAGCAAAATTCTCATTTTGAAGTAGTTCATGTGATCTAGCCATAAGTTTAGGAAGCAGACAAGAATGGATGATTGGCACAAACTGAAAATGTTGTTTTCAAGTGCAGGTAGAAAGTATTCAGGTCAGTAAACTTCTGGTGAATACCCCAACCCCAACGCCTTTTGTTGCTACCATACTGCACACACTGGATGCATTGTATATGTGACAGAAAGAAGGGAACGTGCATGGTTTACTTTTATTTTCAGAGACGTACATTTGAAGTTGCTGGAAGAAGCACAGAACTCTAAGGTCTGACATACTACAGGAAAACACACATTTCTGCAACTGTAATTATGTTATTATTTTCTGAGGTGTAGCACCTATCCTGAAATTCTGCCTCAGTGAAGTGTGACTAAAGATAATATATTCAAGATCTTTTTTAGGAATATTAATACAGTAAATCTGTCATTATCAGTGGGAAAAAAAAAACAACCCTCTTACTTGTTGCTTAATGAAAGGTGGCCTCTAATAAAAGAACTACATGTCAAATGCTTTGGAAAATTCCTGGTACTGCCCTTTCAGGAGAGAAAACTGTCTAAAAATGTTCACCTTGTACCAAATCTTATTTTATTTCCTGGAAGAGAGGAGGAGCTCTTTTTTAATTACATTACATTTTAGATGCTTTTTATGTCTAAACCTACAAAATTACTCTAATAGAACTTGCACAAGATTCACCATATACTGTAACCCCTTCACATAAAAGAACAGATGAATAACACGGGCAGCAGAACAGATGCTGCTCCAGAATCTGAACTCAGATCCTGAGTTTTCTGCAGCATGTGCACTAGCTGGTAAAACTTGAGAAAAACTCTGACACTGCTGTGTCACTTGAAATGCTTTGAATTACCTATGTTGCCTGGGAATGACAGGTCATGCAGCCCCTGTCAAACCTCTCTTGTCAAGAGGTAAGGGACTGCCTGACCCATACAGTGTAAATGAAGATGATTGAGCCAGCCTTGTTAACACACACGTGGCACTACTGGACCTCTTCTCCACTTTGGTGTGCCAAGGTTTGAGGTAAGAGCTTGGCAACGCATGAAAGCAGGAAAGCTCACTAGACAGGCTGTGTTGGAAGCAGTAACAGTTTGTTCATTGATTTGAAGCTCAGCTCTGAGACCATGAAAGAGGATGCCCATGAGGAAGAGAGAATAAGGTAACTACTGGGAGAGATTAACTGATTCAATGTAATGACTCTGGAAGCTGTCATTTAAAGATCAAAGCACCTTATTTTCTCCACCACAAAATTTAAAGAGATTTAAAGAGACAGAAATTAGCCATATTCCCCCATTAAACAGTTATAACCTTAAATCTTTTTTCTTTATTTTTTTTTTTTTTACAGCAGTTGGAACCCTGTAGTTTAATTCTGAGCTATGTGAAGAGAGGCATTGGCACATGGGTAACTATTTTACTAGTTCAGGCCTGGCTTCAACAGTTAGCTTTTAAATCAACGTGTTTGGCTTCATTTTACTCTCATTTCTCCTAGCTACTGCTTGTAACATCTACAAACAGAATGTAATAAACACACTTGAGAGTTTTCACTGTTGGTCTCAAAGCACATTGTTAGTCTCAAATTGCAAATATTATTATTCCAGTTTTACAGAGTAAAAGACTAAATCCCAGACTAAGTCATATATCAGAAAGAAGCAAAACTGAAAACAAAGATCTGCATTCCAACCACAGGACTACAGTCATCTGCCAGCTCCCCAGACCCCCCCAAAAGTAGTTGGGAGTTGAATTTCCACAAGAGTTCTTCTCTGTCTTAACAAAAATTATAGTGGGATTCAATCAAGAGCCAGTATCACACCAGAAAAGCAAATCTTGACAGAGGTCACCGATACTTATTTCATACCCTTTGCACATGAACTACATCCAACTTCAGCAAGCATTACCACAGAAATACAGCACGATCAAGTCTGCAGTAAGATTGCTACTACAAAACTTCTAGAAGCACATAGCTTGAGTAGTGGAAAGACAGAAAGAACATTTTTTTATGATCCTGAACACCTACTACAGAAAAGTGTTTAAGCTAGATCAAAGGCAGAGGGATAATGCTGATGAAACCCTGATAAGTTCACCCCACTGTATGATCTGCACCAAATGAGCAAGCTGTGCAAGAAATCACAGTCCTAAAATGTGGAAAACCTCTAGTGTGCAAGTTAAGGTTGTTCCTATGGGTGTTGGAGTATCCTAAGTCGCTCAAGCAGCACTTATGTGGCAAATAAACCAAGGTCTCACTGACCTTAGCAGCATTACAAGGCAATCTTCACACAAGGATTGATCGCTCCTAAACAATTTCCCCAATGCACTAGGCATACCTGCATAAAAATGGAAGTGTGGTGAAAAAAGTCCAAACTCTCTTTTTCTCCCCAGTACAAAGCTGCTATGTGGGCTTACTGCATCTCCCTTTAGTGTACAAGGCCTAGGTATCAGGTTGTTCATATTCTCAAAATTATGTTCTTAGCCAACTGCAGTCTGAAGCATTTTGTGCATGAAACAGTGACATGGGAGCTTAACCTGGAAGAGAAGAAGGGTCTTCATAGCCTCATTCTCTACCACACAGTAATACGCAGAGGTAAAACATTGAAGGGTCACCTGTCTTCTAGTCACTGACTTCAGTGACCATAGAGTTATTATCATTGCATCCAATATTCCGTAATCAGAAGCAACTTCACAGGACAGCAAACATTGATGTGTGAGACAAAAACCAATCCAGAACATGTGCCTATAACCGTAATTCCGTGGCAAGGGGAAAATGGATAAAGAAACACCTTCCTTTTCATGGATGATGTTCAAACTGTAACTATAGAATATATTGCTTTAAATGTGTCAGTGGTATCTGTTCCACACAGCTGAAATCTTTCTCCTGTGCATTTTAGTCCCAGCCTATTTACAGAACAACAGGCATTTAGCAGTCCACTATCCAGCTTCTGAGCTAATGAAGAACAGACAACTATAAAAATAGAGTCTTGTTTAATTGTGTTTGCTCACTTGCATATGCAATTTAGTGGTCAAATTTGAGAAATAGCTACTAGAAAAGTTTATATCTCTGTAGCAATAAATGATAAACTTTTGCAAAGAAAGAGTGCAGACTGCAACTCTTGAAGATGCTGTGGACAGCAAACAGATGACATTGTTCGATCTGTAGAGTGGAATACCACCTTTCTCTGCTGCAGCTTCTTCTATACAAAGAAAAGAATGGCAGGTGAACTGTAAATGAAGTGATTGTCATCTCTGAGGGTAACAACAAACATGAATGACAATGGATTTAAAAACCTTACAACCCTTCCTCAGTCAGAGAAGTCAAGAGGAAATATGAAAAAGAAATTATCCATAGAAAATGAATGACATGATATTAAATCAATATGCAAAAAAAAAGACATTAGAAAGAAGAATGACAGTTTAGTACTACAGAATCACCATGGCCCTTTATTTCTAGCAAGCAACATACATAACATGTACTAAGAGAGAAGTCAATGAAATAATAATAAATTTTTTCCTCGTTTTGCATCTAATCAAATTGCAAAAAGTTTCTGTAACTGATGTTATCAGAAAGGAATAGCTTGGCACAAGAAATATATGTCATCTAGGGTACTTGCTTCATCCAACCAGGATGAAACCATTCTCTTATAACCTATCTAAGCACAAAAAAAAAGAAATTTCCCTTCCCCTTGAGAGAAACATCAGGATTAAGTACAGCTCATGCCAGCTTCTATCTTGAGAAAGAAGTTATGCAAAGAATGACAGGAAATGGCAAATGCAAATTCTTGTCTCATCAACGGTTCAGTTGGTGGCACTGACCAGCAAGAGAGAGCAATACAGCCAAACATGCTTCAGCAAGTGTCCAGTTAAGCCAATGATCAAGACTACATCTGTCTTCCCCAGGCCAACCTCTCAAGGGACAACTACAGTAGTGAAAGGGAAGTCTTCCTACTGAAAGTTAAATGGCCAGTGCTGAAGAATTTGCATACTACGGTTAATCTAGTTCAGCGTATCCAGCCACATAATGCTTTTCCTACACAAAGAACTCCTTTAAATAATTATTCACTGTGTAAACCAGCCTCTTTCTCAAGCCACTCAACCTAGCAACATTCCCAAATGTCATATCAGTGTGAAGTGTGAGATTGAAGCAGCACAGCAATTGCAACCCTCACAAGAAAAGGAAACAATTTCTTTTATACTTCTGTACATTAGGGTATAGCAAATCTTGTGTAACAGGAATAATGTTCATGGCATTGGCATATACTAAATAAACGGCTTTTGCAGTTGCTGAACACCTCCACTTCACTTTGGCATTTAATCAGCCACAAAAGCAGTTTATTGCACAGTATACTCCGCTACCATGAACATTATCAATTCAGGAAATATTAAAAAATATCATGCAGGTGTCACAAAAATGGGTACTTTAAAAATTATCGACAGCTTTACACCTTCTGTTGCACAAAAGAAGGCAGGCTAAATGTTATGGAGAGATATCGGCTCATTCTGATTAAAATTAAATGTTAAAGGAGCACATACACATCAGAAGTGTTTATGCCAAGAGTGACCTGCTGTGCTGATATTTTCCTCCTTGCAGAGTGAAAGCTTTGGTCTATGAAAATAAGCTGTATGCTCAAGTGAGTACTGTCCTGGAGCACTTTGAATTCTCCACATCCTCAAATCATTTATATTGATTCTATGACTAAATAAAGGAATGGAAATATGTTTATCTTTTTTTTTGTAAATTCTCTCTGTTTTCAGTAGAAGTAAATATTTGCACCCACGGTTTAGGGATTGGTTGCACTAACATCTGAAAACTGCTATTGATTTGCAACTGTGGCTTGGTAAAGGAGCCTCTTGCTAATCTTTCCCACGGTGCCCTTCCAATACTTTCCACTCTAACCTGGGAGAAGAGCTCTCTCTAGGGCAAGAGGCAATTAAAATCTCCCCCCCACAAAGAGACAGCTTGATTTCCATTCTCTGCTTAAGAGTTATCATTGTAGACACTGAATGAGATGAGAGCATTGTACAGCATAAGCAGATTCCACGAATTTGATTTGAACAGTACATAGGTGATATACGCACTGCAGGTTTGGTGGGCTTGATCTGCTCAGGAAGGAAAGTACGCCATCCTGGGACTCTTGTCAGAGTTTAAAGGCACTGATGTAAAGCCATCGCAAACCAGATCTACCCTATTTCCACACAGGAAAACTTTTCAACCACAAAGTGGCAATCCTTGCACAATACTTCAAGTAGTTCTGCTTGTGCAACTAGCATACTTCTGGGGTAAAGGGATGCAAGGGGTTTGCAGAGCAGCTATTCAGATCTACACTCCAGTTTGAAAGAGCAGGGGAAAACCCCCAAATGTTTTAAAACAGGTGCTACCTTGTTCTACTTGTATTATCCTAGTACAGAACAGTCGCACAGGCCACAAGACGACCTCAGCACCATGGCACAGCCCACTGGGTGGTCTCAGAGTCTTACTACTCTGATATGAACTTGCCATAAAATTGAAGAGAAAGAAGCACCATCACCACTAACAAGATAATACATTTAAGAGACCTGTAAGAAGACTAGCTAGTAAGATGAAATCCCAGTCGCTTCCTCTGGTGCTCCCATATGCAAACAAGCAGAAGGTCAGAAAACCACTGGGTGCAGCAAGCCTTCTCCATAATCTCTTCCATTATGAACTGCAACAAGCTCTTCTGCACCTATAACTTTATGTCAATTTTTTGAAGGTATAATAAATAATAATTACAAAAGAATAATAAAAGCTAAACAAACAAACCAAAATCTCTCGCTGTCCTGGACAAGTAAGAAATTTTAAGATTTTTAAAAAGTCCTAGAATCTTAGAAATCAGAAGCAAAGTAATGCCTCAGCCATGGAACTTCTGCACAGGAACTGTACCAAGTATTCCCAACTCTCCTCTAATTGTGATGACTATCAAGTTAAACAACACTAAGTAAAATAAAATACTAAAGTAGAAGAATTTATGTCCATATCAGCAAAGGATACCAATACTCTGTACACTGAGAGAGAGAATTTTTGGTGAAGGACAGAAGAGAGTATATTTGGAAAGGCATATATATAACTTTTGTCAATTAAATGCTGCCACCTTTAATTATTTTGAACATTTTAACCTAAATATTTCAAATGAAGAAAACTGAACAATAAAACTGAGTCATGGAAATAAAAACATCCAGCCTTCAGCATCTTTGACAGAAATTAGTCTTAACAGGCCAAACAAATATGTGTCTCCACGTGGGAAAAACAAGCCTGAGACTACAAAAGCAGCACTGACACAAAATATGACCAGCACTCATACAGAAGGTCATACAACGTAGACATTGAAGGGCTTTAAAGAGCTGTGAATGTTAGCAATTGACTGGGGGAAAGGAAGGAAAAAAACCATTTGAACTCTTCAGCAAGAAAGGAAAAGGAATTTAAAAAGCATTGTTATGTTGAAATTAAATCATTACAGAGTGAAGACTGCACTGCCTTATTTCAGGTTTCAGAAGAAATAAATGATGGAACTGATTTTAACTATTGGTAGACAACTTAACCTTGGAGCTGGGCAAAAGACAATAAAATTACAACCGAGCACACACCTCTGATCTCAAGAAAAGACATTCAGTAAAGATTGACAAGACCTCTGATAACTCACAGGCTTTTAAAATTAGGATTGGGTGTTGACTGCACTTGGAGAAAGAAAAAATATTAGTAAGATACAAAATTATTATGTCTTTATCACATTAACTGAAGCATTAAAGGTTGCAGTGACTTCTTTGTGCTCAGAGTTGAGGCCAACGTGTAAAAGCTCATGCAATAAAATGTGGGCATGTATGTAAGCATGCCATCGAACTAGGGCTACTGTTTACTCAGCATTGCTGCTTCTGGTAAATCCATGAAAAAATGCTTCGCTATAAATTGTGTTGGAAATTAAGATATATCTAGAGAAGCACAGAGGGCAGAGTCCTGGAAGTAGATCGCCCAAATCTTCAATATGCAATGGCAATTCATCACAATTACTAGTGGTCGATCATTATTAATTCTTACGGTAACCATTGTACTCATACTGAACCCATTTGCTATTAACATGGAGGTAACATGCAATTCCTTAGACATTAAAACATAATTTTAAAAGCTCAGGATTTTTTTTGCTAATAGTGGATAGCTTAAAATTATGTATGAACAAAGCAAAAAAAAATCAGCATTGATTTACTGCTTAAATTCATAACCTCAGACTATTTAAACTGCATTGGTAACACCACTCTGTTTACCTTTGGAAAATACAATGTATACCAAAAATAATAAATCTAACAGATGAACTTCAATCTTATGCAAATGTCCTTTGTTTTGTGCTCTGGTGAGCAAGCTACTGTACCAATACTTTTGGCATTAGTACAAGACTGAATCCATGGAAGCATGTGTGTATTTACACAAAAGAGGCTTCTAAGCTACAAAAATCCCTCTTGTTTGGTTACACTAATTTCCCTTGAATGAAGTTTGTATGCAAGCCAAAACAATGGTAGTTATCCTGTCCTCTAGAGTTCATTCCCAACAGAACAATGTGAATAATTGAAAACTTCCTAGGTAGTCCTGTAAGGCTTTTCCTTCGTAAATCAGGAGAACCACAAAGCTATTTTTTAATTCATTACCTATTCTTTTAAAAAATCTGATAATTATATACAAGATTTATTTACATTAAAAAATCTTTTTACTTCTTAGCATTTTAATGATGTCTTGAAATTTTGGAGAAGGTAGTAGGCCATTTTCTGATCTGATTAGGGAGTTGAAAGTAAGCATTCAAGTTTAACATTCAAAATATGTCAGATGTATAAGGAAGAAATTGAACTGGAGTATAATACCAGAGGCTGGTATAAAGGAAAAAATGGAAAGAAATCTAATGCTTTTGAGCCAAAGGACAGACACTAATTATTCAAGTACCCCTGCAGCAACAAAATCTGTTGGTTCAGCCAGTAGGTGTCTCTCTTAAATACACAGTTGCTACACAGAAAACATGTTAAAACCATGAGGGATGAGAATTATTCCTACCTTAACTGAATGTGGTCCCAACGCTTCTACATCAGGTGGCTGAATACCAGCAGGTCTTGACGGTCTAGTGGTAACTTCTGACCACGCACTGCTGTTTGTGCCTCCGTGAAGAGTGCTCATCAGCATTCTGTATTCAAATTTCTGCCAAGGGCTCAAAGCAGTACTCTGGTCAATGTAACTCATGGACTGACCCATAGGGAGAGTCACCACAGTTGATATTTGTTCTGTTCCTTTCACCCTCCTTTCTATTGTAAGGTTTTCCACCAAACCATTCGGGTGAGCAGGTGGTTGCCAGGATATGACCACAGAAGTTGGAGTATCAGAATAGAGCTCTGGAGCAGGAATATCCTCAGGTGCATCTGGAAGAGTCCGTATTGCTGGGGTCTCGGGTGAAAGGGAACATCCTTTAGAAGTGCATCCTTCTACCTGAAACACATAGACTCTGTAAGGATGCAAGCCTTGTACAGTGCAATTAGACCTAGTTCCTAGCACTGTAGCATGCAGTTGGCCATTTATGTAAATATTGTAATGAGTGATAATGCCATTTTCCTTTAAAGGATGCTGCCACACGATGCTTGCTGCCCTTGCTGTAACATTCAATAGAAGTGGTGGATCTAAAGGTCCTGGTTCTGTAACAGAGGAAAAAAAAAAAAAAGGAAAATTACTAATAATCTGTGATTTGCAAAAGTCAGCATTAGCAAGCAGCACTCTTCAAATGAGTCTCAAAATTACAAAAGCCTCTTTCTTCAGAAACTGTAGGCCCAGCTCTTCAAGGGATGAATACAGCTCTCTTACCAAAGGCAATCTGCTCTGTAAGCACACCTTCCCTTCTCTCAACCTTCTTCCTTCCTTCTCTGCATCTTTTTCCCTCCTGTGTCTCAAAAGCATCCTACCAATGCTGTTAGCATGTGGAGAAAGCGTACAGCTAAGTATCAATACAGAACTGCAGTTCTAGCTTTTGTTGATATTTTTCTAGAGCGCTAGCTGCTAATTGCAACCAACGGCACAGGCATAACAAAGCTGCGTATTTTACAGCTCAGTAAGCCCCTACCGCATCTCTCATTATATATTCAATATTTTACTTCATTCTGTTTATAATTCTAATCCATTTTTTGCAATTTATCTACTCCCTGTTAATATTATAGGTGATTTTTTACTGCAACTGTGACAGAAGCTGCCGATTTAGCTCTTTCACCTACTGATAAATAAACAATGCACAGATCTGACCTTTAGGTTAACAGGTTTTATGCTTGCTCCACTCAGCACTCTAACTGATTCAATTATCATAAAGGTTCAGGAGCTTCCATGAATACTGAAAAAGACCGACCATATGCCTGCATAGGTGTTGTGGAACAGCAAATACTCTGCAGCCCTCCAGAGAAATTCCTTAATTGTAAATAATTTCACCACGCGACACAATCAAGTCACCTTGAATGCAAAACCCTCAGCCTGTGGAGGCAAAGTGTTATTTAAGCTTTACTGGGCTGCGTTAAATTCTGCAATTTGAAGGGCTGTTAAGTTTTTCAATTGAAATTTCATTTAAAATGCAGGTGCTTTTTATTATATTGAGGCTTTACTGCTCTCTAGGTACAAGCAAGAACATGGTGCAATAACACAAATCTGGCTCAATCACTGATCAGTAACAGCTGTAATTCCAGAACATTTAGCATTCTTATAAACCATGTACTGAAATCTATAAATGGCTACAGCAGATCAAGAAAATACTATATTCCCCCCTATTCTGCCCATAGAAATTTTGACATTTATGGGATTTTTCTGTGAACATTACATTTTATTGAAATCTTAAAAAAAGATATACTTGGATTTAGTAATTGTTTAAAATAGCTTTAGGTTTGGGGATTTTGGAAGGGCTAAGTTTCAAATGCTAAGGGTTGAAAATTTAAAATTCATTAGTGATTGTAGGTGTGTTAAGACTCCAGGATACATGACATAGCATATGCTGAATTCCACAGCAGTCAACAACACCATCGTTTAATTCCTAGTGAAGCAGTATGCTGTCCAAACCACATGGAATAGTATTTCTATAGGAAGAATAATTTACTTCACTTGAAGGTAAATAATCCCTGATAATTCTTAAATTAAAAGAGGAAGGGGGGCAGGGGAGGGGGAAGGAACACTAGAAAACAAATAAATCCAGCACAATGAGTGGCTCCTTCTGTATTTTAGAATAAGAGCTGAAGCAGTCAGAAGTCCTGATTCTCCTCTTACATACTGAGAGAGGTAAACCAGGATTATTCCACTGATGTCTGTGGAAACAATAATGTAAAATTTGGATAGCAAGCTTTTTTCTTTTAAATTTGAAAAAGTAACAGTGTTTTTTCTGTCATTATATGATGCATCACAAAGCAACTCCATAAAACTCATCCATACCACATATTCTGTTCTACTCGCAGTGACAATAAGGATGGAGTTCTATATTTAATGCTTGTGCACTCTAGGATTAATTTAGATCTCTGAATTTACAAGTATAAAAGATGATCTGTTGTAAAGAGCAATTCAATTCTATTTGCATGTACTCTTGGGCAAAATCAATTAGGTCATAAGCTGGAACAAAATTTGGTCCATTATTTAGACTTCACTGAAAGATGGAGAGGTGGAGGTATAAACCTGAATCAGATGTATTTTGTAAACTGAAAATTTTGCTGGGGTGAAGGGGAAACAGGATAATTTGCTTTAGAATTGAAGACCCTGAAAATAAGTTGCTGCAAATTCTAGTTTAATGGGGAAGGGGAGTTGAAAGATATAATATTTACTACTGAGCTACAGACTTGCATTTTATCTAATTATACCTCATAAATAAGCTATCATACTGTTAGCTTCTGCATGAGCAAAAAAAAAAAAAAAGGCAGCACAGCCCCCCCTCAAACTGAGCAGTTTGTTGTGAGGGAACAGATAAGCCTTTTTATTCCTACTGAATAAGTTGCTAGAATTACAGGTGAAACATTCATGGTAATTAGTTGAACCTGTGCTTCACCCACCCCCTTGCCCTGAGTTTAGATTTATTCCTTAAGGGCAATCTGTAATGCATGGGAGGACCTGTCAAACTTAAACTTTGGGTCCCCCCGTCCCTCCCCTCCCCTCCAAAAAGCATATTTTGGTAGCTAGCATACCTACCCACAGATTCCCTACTGCCCTTTTAAAAGAGAGACTTTTAAGACTCTCCGAGTTCAAACAAGACATTTGAGAGATGCTTAATTGGCCCCACTGGATGGGAAAGCATTAAATCCTGGTCCCCAACACTCATTCGATGTAGCTTCTTTTTAAATGGCAAGCAGAATCATCTAATTCTATATACAAATCAACTGGCACGATACTGCTTGGTTGAAAGGGTCACCACAATTATGTAAAACACGAGTATTAACTATAATTGGGATAGTTTGCTAATACAATAAAAAGCTCTGAACATGAGAAAAGTTATGCTCACAGCAGTAGCTATCACTTTCTAAAGTAAGAATTCATGGATGAAATGACATGAAAAAGATGGTTATAAAATTTTAATGGAATGATAAAAGGCAAAAGTCAGCCTCTCAGCTGAATTCTTAAAATCCCTATATATCACAATCAGCTCCTTAACTGTAAAATCAATGTGGAGTATAACATGTTGTCAATGCGGTTGTCACTGGAGGGAAGACTGCAAAGTATGACAGCTACACAGCTCACCCTGAGAATGATGAAAATAAAATCATAAAGCCCTTTACATGGATATAATTGTTTATAGAAGTAACTACTGAACACGGGAACAGCAGGCATCTTTTTCCTTAAGATTCTTAGTTCATATTTCAAACCATTTCATTACTGCATTAATACTAGAAGGTAGTTTCATTTTGGCAAATGAAATTATCTTTTATGGCAGGCTATTTTGCTCATCTGCTTCAAAAGTTCAGACTTGACTTAAAATGAAGGTGCAAAATTGTCATTCATCTTTTTAAATTTCCTGACTAGAACAACACATTTGTTTACGTACTGTACAGATTAGGGGAGCAAGGAGCTATACTCTCATGGATGTATTTCAGGGGAATCTATACTTCCATTGATATACTGAGACGTACCTGGACTACTGCCCTTTAAAGCTAATGAGAAATACCTGATTTGCTGGGAAACTCTCTCACTAAGCAGAATAGAAATTCTATGCCTTTTATTCTTGAATCATTTACTCTTTTCAGGAACATGGACAATGAATACATATTAACATATTAACAAAATGTATTATCTTTCATATACTACTGACTAGCCAGCACAAAATCCAAATTGTGTATTTCTGGGCACAAGGGACCACTGGAATTTTGTATCACATCAGATCACAGAACTCAAAAGTTGTTAAGCTGTTCATGCAATGACATGCAGTCCATATGAACCCTTTCAAATACATATTAAGAGCCGTTTTCAGAGTATTCAGACTTTTTGCCCTCTACTGCTCCAAATGCACATTGATTCCAGAACCTCATCCTACCAGCCAAGAAACTTATTCTAATTCCTAATCTATAGGCATGCATGGGCAGTTTGTACTATTTATCATACGATCATCATATCATATCTGCCATGATACTACTTCAGCTTAATTTGTTCTACTGTCCTTTTGCTATTCACCCTGTCATGTATTTCACATTACTTTCTCTTCCCTTTATTGCCTCACCAGGTTTTGTCTTCCCTTGCTTCAGTTTCCATTTATCTTTCTTGAACGTGGGTGACCACATTCACGTCAACTATGGACTAGTTTATATGCCTAAATTATATGGACCTAACTTACATAGCTATGGCAGGAGACTTGTCTTCTCAGCCAATGAGTACAATCGTCAGAGAAAGCAAGTGCTTCCAAAAGCTGAGAACTGCATCACGTACCCTCTTGTACCACTGCCCTTCTCTATTGTCTACATAAGGAAGCTTTAAGAGAATACGCCTCCTTACCCTGGAACCAAAGCTTTGTGGTAAGCGTGCCAGAGGAACACACCATAGCAGTCTATATTATAGGAATAATGCTTCCCTATTTTGTCAACAAATAGCTCGGTTGATACACTGCTGGAGCTCTCTCTCTTTTTTGTTTTTGTTTTTCTTTTTCTTTTTCTTTTGTTTTGTTTTTCCCTAGCAACTCCATACGAAATTATCTCAAGTGACTACAGTGTACTTCCGACACTGTGAATAAACACTGGACTGGCCTGTAACTTCTTTATACATAAAAGAGATGAACTTGCAGTTGCTTAGGTAAGAACTAAAAAATAAAAATTTGGACTGCCTGATAGGCAACTCACAAAACCTTCTCTCTCAACTAGGTGCAAGCCAGGCACTTCTAAAAGGACTTCTGTAAGAGCTCTCCGTGCTGGAATCATACACTGACCCACAGGACTGAAATGTAGCCAATGTAGAGAATATGCTGACTACTGAGAAGAAAGTAACAGGTGGCTTTTCTCTCAAGTAGCAATTTTGCTAGCTTAAAACTTGTCCAGATCAAGATTGATTTTCTCAAGCACTAGAAAAAGCACTTTTCTCATTTGAGAACTATCCTTCTGATCAAAGATTGCAGCATGTGGATTGCTAGAAGCCAATATAATTTTGCAAATTATAAAGCTACACCATAAAAATCCAGCAGCTGCCTTTGGGCCAGCTTCAGGTAACTATAACCAGCTCCTTTACAAAGACTTGCCGTAACAAAAGGGAAAACTCAACCGATATCTTCTTTTTTATATCTAGGAAATTTCATTTTATTTCTGAATGCAATGTCAGGAATTCTGCTTTCAGTTCAATTGTACATACTGACCTCTCAGTTCAGTGGTGGTTACATTGATTGCAAGAGAGTTATCTTAAATTTACATTCAAGTTACTGAAAGCAAGATCTAATCCAGAAGCTTCATCAACTGTTTCTATTTGTCTGGCAGTAAATAGTCTGATGCTATACTGACCAAGATCACTGGAAAAAATGTCTTCCATTAACACATTTAGCAGGTTTTAAAATATTCATAGGATATGTACATTATTGTTATCTGGGACGGGCAGGTTAGACTTTAAAAAATGCATGGAATCACTTACTAGTGCCACACTCATGTAAATGGAAGTATTTTAAAATTATTTACAGCATTAAAAACTACCCACACCTACTAATCTGTAAGTTAAGCCATTTTATTATCAGATACAACACATTTTTATGGCAGCATTTGCTAATTTTTCATTAATAATTCCTAATATCCTCCTACTTTACTAAATATTTATCATAAATAAAATGTAATATGCAGCTATATTGTGAAATTATCAGCTTGTATTAGTAGAACTCCATTTGGACTTTAAAAGTGGATGTGTTGATTTATATCTATTGCTATCAGCTGTATGTGCACATAAACACACACACACACATGCATATATTTTGCTCCTACAGATATTTTATGCTTTGGTGAAACAAAAAAGGCATATATTTACTGCATAAAATTCAATAAGAACACGTGTACACACATATTTCAACAGAGTAAGAGATGTGGGAAATTTCTGCTCTCAAATTGTATTTTAAAAAGTCATAGTCTATTGGTCAGCAGGGCCAGGAATTAAGTGTACTTCTGCAACAAGCTGTCAGTATAGGCAGTTTTATGAGAAACGTATTGAAACCTTGACAGAGATACTGCTTATGTCCAATGACAATCGTTGTCTTAAGCAATTGAGTTGAATATCCTTTCACAGGTGGCAGCCCTCCACAATGACACCAAGACCAGAGTCCTTTGTCACCACTGAAAGTTGGGGTTTTTCTGTAAGTTACAAGGGTTGTTGGATACTGGGGACACATCAGCAATATTCTTTAGCAGTATCAATGCAAATGGAAGAGGACATTTTAAGGAAAGTAATCTTCCCCTTGGAGACATGGAGCTTAACTGAACTATAGAAGTTTGTTTTAAGCTAAGGAACAAGATGCAGCATCATAGCTGAAGAGGCAAGTTGTATGTTAATCTCAAAATATTTCAACTGTGTAAACACTGGCAGAGGCATTCTATTTTTCTTTTCTTGTTCTTAAGTTTTCTTTGGTAACATCTACCTTCCATACTAACTTAAGGCATATTTGCAACCAGGTTTTGCAGAGGGTAGCATTTCATGCTAGTGCATAAAGACCATCCAAGTTCTATGCAGCAGGTAACTTCTACATATATGTTCAAGAAGACTATATAGGAATGCACGTCCTGTGTAGGCCTTCTGCCCTATTCCTAGCTCCCAAAAAGAGAATTTTAAAATTCTACACCTACTACTTTGCACAAAAAATATTTTTTCCATATACTAACAAGTGATGCCTTTTAAATGCACTTTTGTGCTCCTCCTATCCAAAGAGAAGCAACACTATGTGAACTGTCTGACCAGAGCTAGATAATCACTGCAATTTGAACAAAATAGTCACAGGAGCCTGGCTGTGTTTAGACCACAAATGTAGACAAGTGTAATAATATTTTATCCACTTTTGGTAACAAACAATGACAATAAAGGAATTGAACCTCAACAAAGATTTTCACAGGTAGATAACACATCTCTGGTATGTAAAGACCAAGTTCAAAACTTACTTTTATTAGGTAGTTACTTATAGGTAATGTGTTCATAGAAGCATTTATATCTTTGGAGTTTAAATGGATTTATCAGATAAATTTCTGTTGTAAATTATTGGCTTAGCTTCAAAGAAAAATGTTTTACAATTGTGGGAACATGTTTTCTTCGGGTGTTTTCTTGAGATAGACAGCTATCCATTTAAAGAAGGGAGTAAAATGAAGTTGAGTCACCAGCACTGAATATTTGTTACAACAGTTGCGAATGAGCATCAGGTTAAAACTATGGTCTGAAATGCAGATCTCATATCAGTGTAAAATAGAGTAAGACCACACTTTGTTGTGAAGGCAGAGAGAGCAACAAAGTAATGAAACTAATAATTAAACACTCCCCAATCCCCTCACTTTTCCCTGCTCAGAATTACTTACTTACTTATAAACAAGATATAACAGGAAAAATCTCTTTAGAAAAGAATTCATTTCTCTAAAATTTGGTAAAATGGGATCATCCATTACTGATTTTTAAAAGTGTGCAATTAGATATCCCGGTACATTATAAGAAAAAACTAATAGCTCAGTTTCTTAAAAAAAAAGCTGAAAATTATGTATTTTATACAGGCATTATGTACTAAAAGCTCAAGTTTTGTGATGTTTCTGCTTACATATTGTATCAGGTGCAAAATCCTACCCTGCCAACTAAATGGCTGTACTTATATGCTGACAGCTGTTAAATCAAGGGACTTTTGAACAAATTATGTGGAGTGAGTCTACAGAATGTAGAACTACTAATGAGGAAAGTGATGGGACTGGCAATGACAAACTCAATTTCAGACCAGTAGATCATCACTTTGAATTAACAAAGATCACTGGGAATGAGAAGTTCTGTTCAGCTGTGGTACAGCTTAGGTATTCTCAACACAGAGATAAGACAACTGTCATATACTATTAACTTCAACTTATTTTCTCTGATATGACTGAAATCAGAATCAAGTTCCTGAATATAAAGGAATACCACTTAGGAAGCTGTAGTTGCTAGTGTATCTTAAGCTAACCATATATGAACACAAATACACGGAGGGATATTACATAAAGAAATAAGATACCACTTTACAAAACAAATATCTAAATATTCATGATTTATGAAAATCTAAGACAGCAGATGCTTGATCCCTTATGAGTTATTATTGCAAGTTAATATTCAGAAAGGAAATACATTATTACTATTTAACTGAAAAAGGTAGATAACCAAAAGAAATTATATGCAATGTCAGCTGAACTCTTATTTATATTTTCTGCTAAAGGGAGTTAAATAAGATTGGACTGCTTACTGTCCTCTGCTGTAGTCATTGAAGTCCAGTTGCTATAACCATTGCCATAACCATTGGAGGCAACCACTCTCATCTCATACTCAGTGTATGGCTGAAGATCTTCAACCCTGTGTTGCAGGGAAGCAGTAGGGCTGGAAAACAAACTGCAAAGAAAAGCATCATGAGTTACATCATTAAACATCCCAGCAGCTAAAGAAAGACTGAAACATTACATGTTTTATAACAAAAGCAGCCACCCTAAAGGTGAGCCACATTCAAGATAATAGGACTTTTCTTGCTCAGCAGTTGATGGTGGCCTTGCTACGGTCTGCGTACTCTAAAATGTCACCGGCAGAATGCCTCCGCCGCATCTGGAGTCGGTAGCTGGGCGCGCCTGGGGCGTTGTTGCGAACTGGTGTAGACCAGGCAACCTGAAGACTGGTTGGAGTGGCAGATGAAAGCCTTGGAGGCATCACGCCATCTGGAGCTGTCGAAAAACATGGATGAATTAGAGCAGAGAAAACCATGGAGAACATATGCTGGGTGGAAACAAAATGCTCCATATACTGGAAAAACTGTTCCTCAGGATCAACAGCAATGTTAACATGGTCCATTTAGTTTAACATTTTCACTACTGAACAACGCTATTTCTTTATTTTCTTCTTTTCAGTACAGTTACATGAATATCACTTTGCTAAAAGCAAATCTCCAAACACCAGAAGTAATTCAGAAGCAACATATTCTCTACCACCTGTTCAAATATTACCTACTACTTGTGCCCAGTTCTGCACCCTGAGAAGTTAAAGAAATGCTCACAGAAATGTTACCTAGCAAGAGTAAAATTGATCAAACTTTTTATCGTTCAGATACCTTCTCAGCCTTATAAATTAATAATATTTTTAAAAGAAAACAGCAGAAATTTTAAGGGAAAAAGGTCTTTAGGTAGAAATCAAAATAGATTCACTGAAGTCTCAGTCTCTAGCCCACTGTTTTGTTAAGGAAATTAATTTTTATGAAGTTCAGGAACTGCAGATCAAAATCTGTCAGTAATGATATCACCAATGACCTTTAACTGCTGCAAATTTCACTGCATGCAGTAAAAAGAACTATGCCAATTTGCGCCCATGAGTTTATGACTTTGTTTTTTCTTTAAGAAGAAAACAATCTGCTGAAGAAACATTATGTATATGAACACATCTGGAACTTTTATATATAATGCATGTCTGTAGCCATAGCTCTGTAGCTCTCTTCCAGAGAGTTAAACCACTGGAAAGTTACTGCCTTTGTCATTTAAAATCTTGTATAATAGTTTTGCTTTTTGTGGTTCAGTAGTTACCATTTGCTTCTTTCTTTGGTTTTTCCAACAGAAATTTTTTGTTGCTGTCTTTTTCTTCCTTCTCTCTATTGGAAAAAAACAGTCTCACAGATCTGTAACTTAAGGCATAGTTGGAAGTCTAAGGGTATAAGTTGTAAGATGAGCGAACAGGATTTTACAGTACATTTTATGATTTTCATTTACCACCTGTATATGAGGTGGTTTCTAAGAGGGAAGTAACAGACTTTGTGATACACTGTCTGAATCATTCTCTCCCTGAAACAGATGAAAGGATGGCATTGGCTCAGAAAAAAAGGTCATCAGTCATACATAAGAATTTTTATTTATATGGACATATATATACAGAGATATGTGAACTAGCGCCTGGCTGTTTTATTCTGGTTATACCTGCTTATGACTGTGGAACTTCAAAATTCTTCAGCTCCAGCTTGAACTTGTGTTACATAGGAAGGCACAAGACCTGGCTTGCGCCAATCTACAGACTTGTTCTCTTTCCCTTAAGTTCAAGGTCTGCCAGTTCTCATAAGAAATTTTTAGGAAAAGCTGGCTGCTGGGGTACCTTAGTTATTACCAGGTATTTTACTTCTGAGAATTGGCCCCTAGCCCTACAATCCCTCTTTGTTTTTCAGGACAAAATGAAGCAGAACAGGATCTTCAGCTTCCCTCACTCCTCTCCTCTCCTCTCTGTTACTGTGAAAAAGACAAAATAAAATTTTTGGCCTTGAGCCAGCATGGCTGCCTTTGGATGCTCCCCGCTGCTGTTATCTAGACCTAGGCAATAAGGCTCCAGTAAATCCCAAGTAAGCTTGAAATCTTCCTGTTTCCAAACCCAGGAGATGTCTGAGACTAAGGTAATTCATGGTCTGCAAGTCCCTTGCCAACACCTTCAAGGCCAATCAAGAGCTTGTGAGCACCTCAACTCAGAGGGAATAAGGTGGCTGATTTAACTTGAACAGACCCCAACATCCCTCCAGCTGAGCCATCAAAAATTAACATCTGCACACCAAATGCCTGCGTATGTGAATTAAATTTCACTCTCAGACTAAAATGGAGAACATATATTTACCTCACGTAACATTGTTCCATTTAGCAGCAACATAACACTGGAGCTAAGTTGTGCAATATGGGGATTTAAATCTTATGGATGTACAGTACAGTACTTGCAGATAATAATGAATTATTTTGGTATCCCTTTATAAAGTGACTCCCAAGTTGTTAGCAGGCAAACTCAGCCAGCATGAGAAAGATGGCACAAATAATATGAAAACTTTTATTAGAGGGTTTAAAAGTGTTTTCACAAGCTGACACTATCAGAAAGGCTCAATATCCCTTCAACACAGGGTACTACCTCATTTAGAACTGAACTGTCTGTAGCTTAAAATGCATCGGTTGTTTAAGTGGATGCAGAAATTCTACACTGCAAAAAAAGCTATATCTAAAAATGAATCTAATTAGCTCAGCTGTAATTTGGCCAGGAAGCCAAAGTCTACATTGCTATTGAGGAGACAGCGTGAGCAATTCACTGAGGAGGCAAAAGCGTTAAATTTATTTCCAGTTCTGTCAGGACACATCACTTCACCTTTGTCTTTCATTTCTCAATCTGTTAAATGGAGATAATAATACTTATCCTTCTTTGTAAAGCTCTCTGAGATCTACAAAGTAAAAGCTCTGATTAAGCTTTATGTATGTATAGTGGTGGTTAATATAGTGATACAGGAATGTTCATCAAAAAACAAAGATGTAGCTGTCTAAATGTCAATAACAATTCACAGTGCGGATGTTATTTTAATGGCGTAGGTAATCTCAGCTAAATGTTCAAATCTCTTCTACCAACAAAAGCACAGCATAGGGAAGAGTACAAAATTTGGACAAATCTCTTCTGTGAAAGTCAACTAACCTGTAGAACAAGCCTAGCTGTCTACTTTCAAACCAACATGTTAGAATATACAGCATATTTATTTAATCTGAAAGACTTCCTGTAGCTCACAGAGAATGTCCTCAGCTATGCACTTCCAAAGGATCGGGGCAGGTGGGTACAACAAAGAAATTGCAAAGTCTCCGCTGAGTCATAATTAGAAAGGTACTCTATTAAATTAATCATGCTTTGATCATTAAACTACAGAGCACTTCCCCCAAAAAATGGTAATTCTAAATTGCACACAAAAGATCCTTTGACTATTTCAAACACTCCTCATCACCAAGGTCTTCAGTGTAACATTTCCTTCAGCTTAACCCTTTTTACCCAGTCCATATTCCTGAGAGACTCCTTACTACCCAAGTAATAACTGGCAACCAGCAATAATTCTGCTGCGAATTTCTCAACAGAAGAGCCATGTATCTATCAGCTTGATATATCGTCTTTAAGATGCATTGTTGCTCAAAAAGCTCCCCTCAAGCTTTAATGCGAGCCTCAGGGGGCAACCACTCCACTTGCAACCTACTGAATCAACATCTAGCCTACTAAATTCTCACTTAGCAGGGCAGAAAGCCATGCTTTGTCTATGAAGAGACTACAAAGGCAGAAGAAAATATTTGATCAGATGTCAATTTTAATCAAAAAATTAACAAACGGCCCTGCAGAATAATAAAAACTGAAGGCACTTTCAAGCTGACAATGATATCTTGTATTTCAGATACTCAGATGAGTCAAGAAAGATCTGATCCCTGCTTGGCCACTAATGTGCTAAGCAGTCTTTGAAAAGCGTTTCAGCTTCTTACCTCAATTTCCTTTCTTCAACATATGCAGTAGTAGTCAGCTTTGTAAGTATTTGTTTATTTTAGGACAGCAAGCATTGTATTAAATGGTTGTGCTTAAATGTTTACTCCATGTTTAAAACCTATTTTTCTGAGCATTATTCTTCATATTTATTATAAGGGTATGTCTGAAATTCAAATTTTCTGAAAGTAGAAAACTTTAAATAGGATTATTAAAAGTGAACTATCATTAGCACAATAAATTATTAGTTATAAAAATGTCTGTGCCATTAATCTTTAATAAGAGGAAGAAAAGCCAGTAGAGCTCGATTGGTGTAAACTTTGAAGTGAAGCGACACCGCTTTTAACAGCGATTGGATATATTGGCCCTGCTGTATCCATATCTACAGACAGGCAGCTAGAAGACTTTGGAGCTATGTAAATGTAACTCTATGATTTGCCACATCTGCACGTGTAAAATGTTTAGCATGGATGATGCATTTGCATCTTATCAAAATATTTTTCATACATGTGTATGCAAATTATAACTGTAGGTATTTAACTATAGAGAAGGGAAATAGGCTGTCCACAGTTTGTGCCATAACAGCAAGGAAAAGTTTCAGTCAGACTGCCTTTAGATGAATGTCTCGCTCAGTCATGCCTACTCTCACTCTCTTCCAGGTCCAATTCACAAACCCCATTTCTTTATCTCATTGCAGTGGTTGTTTAGATACTCTTGATTCATTTTCTATTTTATGTGCCCATACTGAGATCATCTCATTATGGCACTTTTTATGGCAATATGTTCTGCACGTTGACATTTGTTTCTCCTGATTTTCCCAGGTATGCCTGTTATCTAGTTGTTTGCTCAGTCCAAATAATTCCAGTCATTGCACTCTCCATAATTCTCAACACGGTCATGTGTTTTTGTTTCATTTAACCGAAAGACAGGCCGTGATGCTGGGCCATATGTCATCACTAGAAGGGCATGTTAGTTATAAACCTTTATCTGTTGGAAAAGCAGAAGATTGCTTTTTTTGTTTCTTATCTTCACAGGTTCATTGAAGTTTACTCTGGTTTGGTTTTTAACCCTCTTTTCCCAGTTATCTTTCCTACTCAGCGTATAGTAAATACACACAGTTGTTCTTGATTTTTCATTTAATATATATGTTCAACCTTGTTGTCTTCTGCCTACTCAATGCCTAAAGAATGCATAGAGTATTCTTGGATTTTCTTTTTAATTTTATAATTTCACAGATATATGTTTTCAGTTACAGATATATCTCCATCTAATAACACATATATGAGGGACAACGCGCCCCTTATTCCACACACAACCGTGCACTTTGGAACAGAAAATGTGAAAGGTCCATGGTGGCCGCCTTGCTTGCCCCTCTCTGGCACATGGGACTTGAGAAGAAAGGAAGCTGTCCTATGGGAAAAAGCAAGTAAAGAGACATAAAGGAGTAGCTTAAAGCCTTCATAAACTTCCCAGTAAATCCAAACCTGTTCGCACCTCATGTTCATGAAATTTTGGTTTCAGAAGTATAACATGAACGGGGTACAGAAATATCTTGTTCTCTCTTCATGATCTATCCTGTTTTACACTTCTGATCTCTGCTATAAAAGTAATTTCTTTTGAAAAGGAGTGGCTTTGTAAATATTTTCACTTTTAACATTAATCTTTAATGTTACTTGTACTTGTAAGGCACAATATTACTCCGAAAAATGAAAATAAGTTTGAAAAACCTAAAATTTATCTTTTTCTGGATTGAGTGTGTAAGCTCTAACCACAAATTTTCCTCCACTTGCACTTGCAGCTTGCACTTCCAAGCTGCAGAGCACAATTTTAGTAGGGCCCTGAAAATCATCTCAGGGTTTACTCCATGACCTGCAGATCTGAAGGTTAAGACAATTGTCTTTTGAAATCCCAGAGCAGGCTTACTTTTCCTCATTAATACTGCTCTAGCAAAAACCAAAATCAGACCTACCCCTTCTTTTAATGAGCTTTTCTTCATGTACAACCTCAACATCTGCAATCCAGATATGGGTCTCAGGTAAAAAAATGTGTAAGAGATGCCTCTTTCCTAAGTGTTATATTTTACTGAGGTCAACACCATAAAAATGTCTTATAGATTTGTAACCTTTACCTTTATATAAGACATAACCTGCTTCATGCTAGATAGAAGTTTATCCATGTTACTCAGCAAGAACCTTGCTAAACTCTAAAAGCTACAAAAGAATGCCAATAAGCAATTAGCTGAATGATTAATGATTTTAATACCTGTAATAAAGGCATTGGATGGAATTTATAACTGCCCAGTAAAGCTAATTATTCATTAGACTGTGTAAAAGGATGCCTAGCCAATAACTGTCATACCACAAAATTAATTTAAAAAAAATACTATGAGGAAAAAACGTAAGGATTGGTATTACAAAATCAGGCAGAAACCACAATTAAACAAACAGCTCCTGTGGGTTAATTGTGACTCTCGTTACTGGAAAATGAAATACCTATGTGAAGTAGCTTTGAGAAACTATCTGATCTGCCTCTTTTTACTTAGGGGAACAAGATCCTTTCTATCTTCATACAATAGCTTCAATTTCCTGCATGAAGCAGTTTTAGACATTAATTTCAGGACTCTATTTTTTTAAAGGAAGAAGGTGAAAGAATTTGACATCATCTTCAAAATCTTCCAGCTTCCCTTACAGTTGATATCTGTGGGCAGAGAGCTATGACCAGAGGCAGGTATGCTAGCTTCCACATTGACGGAAACATCTCTGGTGATAGTCTTGTAAGACTGCTGGTGAGCAGACACTTGGCTAAATTGAAGTTTCCTTCTTAGTGCTCATGGTACATTTTCAAAGACTGGGATGCTGGCTTTTGAGCATTTTGCTTCATGTTTGAAACTAAACAGTGCTTACATAGCTCTGGAAATAGGGCATTCCTGAAAGTAACAAAAATAGCAAATTATATCACTGATGGTTAGAAGACCAGGGAAGAAAGTTTAAACCTATTCTTTAAGCTACATAGTAGCTTCACAGAAGTTTTGCAGACAAAGAGAATCTCTGTGTCCTGGGAAACCGGACATACAGTAATGGGATTAAACTGCTGCAAGAAAGAGATTACCCTGCCGGCAGAAAACTGAAGTGTTACCAGTTGATGTGCATTTTGACTGAAGCATCATTTTGTATATGCCTAGATGTACAAACTGGAGAACAATGCAGGTTTGCAAATAAATTAGATCTTCAATAAGATTACCTGTAGGCTTTTTTAATCCACAAATTTCTCTGCAGTACATAGAGGATGGTGTGAAATACTATTTCTGATGGAATCCAAACTTGAGTGTCCATAATCAGAAAACAAATTTGACAAGGTGACACGTTAGCTGGTGTTAGGGAGCCACTACACACAGTGACTGGTGCAGTTTTATTACATCTTGAATGTCCTACAGGTATCTGCAACATCCAGGTCACTGGACTACCTTTTGGCCATGAACCAACTGACGCCATAACAGACATTTCCCCGCTCAAATTCTTTCTTTATTTGCAGAAAGAGCAGGAAAAGGGGTTTCCTCCAAGTTTCTGCTCCTAGTAATCCAGGCAACACAGAGCTGGATTTGGTTTGCAGCTGCTAATTAACTCCTTAACACCATATGTGGTAATCACAAAAAACCCCCTTGTCTCATTGTGAATGTCTTTTTATAGGGAAAATGGGAGGCAGGTGCTGAGAAAGAAGAAAGTGCTTCTTCCCACCTACAGTTGTTGTCCCCATTCCTCTCATCTCCTCCACAGACAGCACGAGCGAAATGTCTGACTCTGGCATGCCTGGAGGGGACCAGCTCTCTGTTGTGGCTCTGCCAAACCACTGCACCCCTTCAAGCTGCCACCTCTTCTCCTTTCCTTTCTGTAACAGGAAAATGTGCATCTACACTGCCACATTTCCATGGCACTTATATGTTGTTCTGAGAGAACATTCAGAACATCAGTATTGTTGAATAATAAAAGTAAAATCTTTGTTATAAATTAGGAAAAACAATCATATTACTTTTAAATAAAAATACCCACTGTTTATGCAAAAAAATAAACTATTCTTCAAAGCAGACGCTCAAATTAAAGGATCAGATTACTTTATCATTACTGGGAATTGCAAAGTTGCAAAGACCAAGGCACTGCCTCCTTGGATGTGAGTACATTTGGATGTCTCAGTGAGGATGTGCCACCATTAATACATCTCATTACAGCTTTGGTTTTGGTTCTAGACTCCTGATGGTACTGATATAAAACAATACTAAAGCTAGAAACATAGCTGGTCTTACTGTGTTTCAGAATTTGTGATGTGTTCATTATATGATATTCCCACAATGACTGTTCATACACCACTATTTTCTGCAAAGCGCTTGCAGAATTTCCGAAAGCTTTTGTAGATTCTAACTTACCTAATCTTCTGAAATATATCTTTATGAAATATATGTACATGACATATGAGAAAAGCAACTAGTTCCTGGATATTTTGTTCATATATCAAAAAGCGCCATAGGAGTGCACTAGGGAATATGTTGTCAAAGAAACCATGGAAATTTATCTTCTCATTTTCCATTTTCTCTAAGGTGTAGGTGCTTATCACAACAATATCAAAGTGTCTTCTATGTCAATGCACCGAAATAAAGATATTCCCACTGAAAGTTGTGAAGGAAATTCAGAAATTGGGAATGTACAAAATCTCATAAACATTACAAACTCCACAGATTGAGAGTCCCCTCTTTGATTGCAAGAAGTGTTTTTTTCACCTAAAGACAGTGGAAGCCATGCCCATAAAATACTGAAGACGTAATTCTTTGAAAATTTACCTCTTATAGTTCAATCAAGTGTCTTCTAAAATTTTACTCCCTAGAAGTCTTTTTCAGTAGCAACTGTACTCTCAGAAATATAAGCTAAAAAAATATATCACTTACTACTTTGCTCCTATCTTTAAGCTATTAAAAAGCATATTATCTTTTCCTGTTCACCTGAGCTGGACAAGGATGAAAACAAAAATATCAAAGCGACAATAGTTATTAAGCAGAAACTCTGGTTTGTGTGTTGTCTTAACCTACTTCTCAATTCACTTTAAGGCACTCAAAGCATATAGCCTTTGAAGTAGCCTATACTCTCTGGTTTTCTTCTGCAAAGTACAGCATATGTCAGGTTCAGACAAAATACCAAAAATGACTGTATATTTTATTAAAAGCCTATTTTTCCCTCTCTCTCTTTTTAACAAAAGTCTAATTTAGTTGTTGTTCCCTTAGGTACAAAGTACACAGTTCATAATTCATTTGATATAAAATGTCAGTTTAGATTTTTGCACTTCTTTGATAAATGAGAAAAAACATGTACATTTCAATTTCCTTCTACGAGGTTTTACCAGCAGAAGCCCCCCTCCCATTGTGCTGCTCAAAGACCTTTGTGTTAAATTAAACATCAAGATTCAGAAACTGTAGGGAATGATATTTCCAAGACATACAGTACAAATATATGAGACTGGGAGAAAAGGTAATGATTTTTCCTACCAGTAAAGTGATCTCTCCCAAAGAGCATCTTTGATCCTTGAATTAGTTCTCAGTTATAATTTAATATATCAAAACTGTCAGCAGCTTTCCTTACATTTAGACATAAAGTGATATAGTCAGCTCCACAAAGAGTGAAATACAACATTCAAGGGCTTGCTCCCCTCCCAGTATGTGCTTGTGACTCTAAAGTCCATCAATATTAATGGGGAAAATCTGTGTACATCAAAGGAGATGGCAGAGAATTAATTTAATTGTATCTGTCATCATTAACAGTATGGAGTGTTTTTTCCTATATAACTAAATCCTGGCATTGATCAACATGCAAAACTCTCAGGGGGGTAGTCTGCACAATGGCAAAGAGCGGAGTAAAAAAAAATTAGTTCTGGAAACAGAACTGTTATAATCAGAAAAATAACAACAAAACATTGTATATTATTCTCTTATGTAACACATGAGGCTGAGGCCGACAAATCTGAACTATCACATTTACAGAGTAAACAAGAATTCTTATCACTTCTCAAAATTGCCAGCTGCAATGCTATGGCTGTCACTTCATGTTACAGTCTAGTTCAACAGCTACAGTATCAATAAATTAAGCTGTATTAGAAAATTGCAATAGGATCACATTCTGATGCTCACGGTGAGTATCAGCACTGATGAACAACATATGTCCAGATCCACAAATGCTCAGAACTCAACACTCCCTTTGCTGCTGACATGCACACTGCCTCACCCTGACCAGGGAAGTGCCTTGAGCCCTGGGTTACAATAGTACCTGCTCTGTCTTCTCCGTCAGTAAATAAGACTTTTTGGGGTTTTTTTTTTCCTTCCCCACAGGACAGATGGGCAGTATTCTCCCTTCCTTGCTTATGAACCCAGAGATTAGTACACTGCCCAGCAAGGGGGAGATGGGAATGTCAGTCACTTTAGGATGAATAATCCAGATCTCCTTTTTTCGCCCAGTGCTCTAACTGAGATAAGCTATGACTGAATATGAAACGTGACATTCCACCTAGCTGTGGCAAAAATCCCTAACTGTTTTTATGGATTGGCCCCCTACTAAAAATAGCATTTCAATTGACAGAAATATGATCCAGGTGTTATCCACTGAAGCAAGGTATTTAATATTCAAGGTGAATAAAAAGCAATTCAGACAAGCCTATTCACACATGGAAATAACCCATGCAAAATATATAGTTGACTTATCTGATGAACAGGGTAAAAGGATTACAACCATTTATACCAGACCCATCCATATAAGAATGTTCATACAGCATTATTAAGTAGCTACTCATCAGTTAATGTCCTATTATGGATACTTTTAACAAATAAACCATTTATATGAATTAACTCTTGGCTTCATTTCCTTGGATAATGCTGAAGAACACATAAATCCACTGGAATTGGTGGAAGTGTGTCAATATACAACAATGAATTATCTGTTCCCAAGTATTTTTACTGAAAAGACCTTGGCTACTGTCATCTTGTTCAAAATTGGGTAGCCTAATTGATCAAAAGTCTTAGTAACACCATCACGTTTTATTCAAACCCAAGCCAGGCTGACTGTGTTTTGCCTTATATGCCACAAGACATGTCACAGCATTTACTCCAATCTGCGCATACAATTCACCTTATGTTGAGGTAAAGGAAATACCTTGGCAATACCTATTCTCTGCAGTGCAGATTTTCTTCAATCTTTTGACAAAAAGTAAAGAAGCAGGGAACACTTCCTCCCTTTTGTTCATTTTTAAAACTTAGACTGAAAAGGCTAAATCTTCATCACAGAAAATTTACCGCTGATTAATCCAGATTACAACCACCAGGAGCACCCTGTTGATAGCACTGTCCAAAAAATTCAATTTCTTACGAATAAACCTCTCATCAAATAGGGTTCTTAGTACGTAAGAGCACTCACAACTTCAGTGGAAGGAAAAATAGAGAAAAGAGAATTATTCTTTATATAATGCCATCTCTTCACTCATTCAACTACTTTTATTTCTACATGTTCTAGTCAGTCAGCTGAATTCACATATTTTCTACGTACACAGTGGCCTTATTCAACTATAGTGATACCTTTTGTGGAGAGGCAATCCCCCAGTCTAAGCTGAGGGACAAGAAGAGAGGCTGACAAACTTTCTGACACGTGTATTATACTTTTCAGCGTCTGGGTGAATATCAAAATTTCTTCTACCTTGCCTTGCTAACAAATGCCTGTCTTTCCATCTATCTGTAAAATAGGAATAACAACCCTCAGCCACTTCAGAAGCCTAGTGGAAAGCTGAATTAGTAAATATTTGTAAAAATAATTTGTAAATATGTCAGTATACAAATAGTAAGAATTAATATCATTCAATACAGGAAATATCCCACCGTAATATGAAATACATGAATTCCCTTTCTCTCTTACTAACCTGGAATTAATCTAAGAGCATAGTATTTTTTTGTCAAAAGAATAAATAAGACCTGCCTACAGATCCAAAGAAAAAAAAGACAAAAATGCAGCACGTATGCATGAATATGCACATGCTAATATACCATATACATACTTGTGTGTGCATCTGCACATGTGTGCAGACACAAAAATAAATGTCCAGAAAGAAAAGCACAGTGAGGAAAATCTGTCAAATGTCAGGGCTATAGACTCTTATAGTCACCTTTATTGTGAGAAAGATGGTAGCACACAACAACACTACACTATGGGGACACCAGAGGAGAAATGGTGACTCTAATGACTGATTCTCACTCAACTTCCCTTTTTCTCCCTTTCTGTCTTTATAGAGAAGTTTATTTCTCTATATGAGTGGGGAGCACTATACTAGGAAAAAGTAGGGAAAAGTCAACTTAAAACACCACCAGAACAAATAATTAACTACATGGAAGGAAAATATTTAAATTCTGCAAAGTGTTTTAAGAATTCGGATACAAAGTTTAAGATTTTTTTAAATTCAGTTTCACATCTATCTCCAAACTACTCGAAAACTCCCAAATAGGAGTAAACAGGAGTTATTTTTAACCGTAAAGGAAACCATCAAAAAAACCAAAAGCACTTTTATGGCCATGATGTTTAAGAAAGATCATCTCTGGTTTTGTCCCCAGCTAAATATGTAGCAGCGTGACAGAACTTTGCTGGAGGCTTACCAAGTTCACTGCAAACAGAGGAACTTCAAAGCTTCCTCAACTGTGCAAAGTATCTCAAAAAAAATCTTGCCATTTTACTCAACTGCTTTACAATCAGCAGGCTAACTTCCATAATCTAGGTGCCTCAAGTGCCGAAAATACAGGATCAAATGACAAAAAACACCAAAAAAAAAAACCCACTAAAAAAACAACCAACAGACATTCAAGTTTGCTGACAGTTAATGAAAACGACGTTTTATTCTGGAAGCTACGGAGGCAGGAGTTGCCAAAAATAAGTATGATAAAGTGAGCTTTTTAGAAAA
The DNA here is from genome assembly GCF_963921805.1 of Phalacrocorax carbo. NCBI lineage: Eukaryota > Metazoa > Chordata > Aves > Suliformes > Phalacrocoracidae > Phalacrocorax > Phalacrocorax carbo. Next base: position 26,557,707 of record NC_087515.1, read on the forward strand.
GCAGTGAAAATAATAGTAGCAAAGTAACATAAAAATTGATCCAATTCCTAAAACTTGCATATATCTGGAAAATGGTTCAAAAGGCAAAATTCATGGTGTGAATGTCTTCTGTATGTTTTCACTGGGAATTTCAATGTCATTTTATTGTAGAATTCCTTCAACAGAAGAACCTGATTTATCACATAAAGAATGTTGACTTTAATTAGAGTACTGAACGCTCTAGTTCAGATTTACACAGAATGAAAAAAAAAATCCAACCATGAATAGACTTAAGATTATACAAAAAATGCATACTTCATCTAAATTGTGTCCTTTTTTATGTACAACTTAAATTGGTCTGAAATGGGTTTATGTGATGGTAGGTAATAATTTTAAATAATGATCTGCTGCTAAATTCCACAGCAGCTGATTTTTTCCCCAGTTTTATATATTTTTCATAAGTACAATCGAGCTGTAGTTTTCCAGCATGAAATCTGCTCTACTGCAGATTTCTTCCAAGAGATCTTAAGTACTGCCTGGACCTCATGCTAAGGCTAAGGCTTTAAAAAGACCTGGAGTGAGACCTCTACAATGGGGTTAATTGCCTGCTTATTGTTGATCAATTGGCTATTTCAAGCTGTTGCACCGTTCTCTCTTTCTCATCTGGCACTCCCCAAGCAAGCAAAAACATCCATGTTCTTCTAGGCAGCCAGAATTGCAGTTTTGATCTTCTTGCCC
>NC_087515.1:26563423-26578423 GCF_963921805.1 Phalacrocorax carbo
AAACAGCTTTTTTTTTTGTTATCCTTGAAAAGAGAATGCTACATTTTAACACTCATTAAAAGGCTGTGATTTTGTATATAATGAGACCTCTTTCACTTGATCAAATGACACTTCTGTCAAAGTGAAATCTTGGCCACTGAAGTCAAAAATAAAATTCCTTCCAATTTTAGTAGCATCTAGATTTCCACTTTTTAATGATTTATAAAGTGAAGGCACTGAATACAGCCCAGTGCAAAATTGCCATTATACTCATAATTTAGCATGCAATGAAATTGTGTGGCATTCAAAGAATCATAATAAACACCATAGTAAAGTAAACATACATTGTCCTAGATATACACGTATGTGTGTACCCATATAGTGAGAATATAGTGTGTGTGAGAGTACTTCTCATATGTGCTGCTTCATTTATTATCCATTTCACTACAGATCACAGTCCACTGGACAATAGTATGGAAGATTTCTTTAATAACTCTCACTGCTAATTTAATTCTACTTAAACACACATATCCTAGTGAATGCCACATGCTTTTCAGCATGATTTTATGTGTAAATCAGGATAATATGTTTTCAGATCATTAACTAAAAGGAAGCATGAACTAAAACCTATTTAATCAATGAGGTATTGCTTTTAAACTACCACAAGGTCGTAAAAAAGATAATTTCAAAGCTATAAGTTTTCTAATTGTAATCAACAACAATCTAATGATGAAAGAAAGTGTATCTTAATGGCTGTCATAAAGTTGTGCACATCCTTGCCTATCTTTAGAGATCCTTTATCTTCTTATTTGGTAAAATTTTCACTACCAAATTTTGCTATTTCTACATGCAGAATCAGAGTGTGACACTGGGATTAGAAATGCAGTGTCTTACTGTTCAGTCTTAAATGAGCAGTAAAACTCAGATGCAGTTTTATTATTATATGACAATGTATATTTGTTAATATTAGGTATAATCTGGCAATCAGATTGGAAAAGTGTAAAATGTGATGGGAACTTACCTTTCCCTTCTTGCTCAGTAATCTGTCATACAAACTCTGCATTTTATTTATTCACTTTTCAGAAACCTTTCTGTTGGTTTGGACCCAAAACCAATCCATCTGTTTGCAAGCAAACTGTTCCAAGTGTAATTGTATTTTTGAGCTGTAAGGTTTATGGGATTTTTTTGTTTGTTTGTTTTTTGTTTTGTTTACTGTAAAATGATATGTGTGTCACTCTACGCTATTCCTGCCCATCAGCTACACCTACACTTCTCTCAAGATCAAGTTTTGTTGGGCTCTCACTTTAGAATTCCAACTTGCCTTAAATTCATTGTTTCCACTGTTTTTTTCAACAAAACATAATTCACTCGGATGTCCATGAAAAGAGAATGCGAAAGGAACACATATACATCAGCTGTATATTTAAGCCTTCGTTTAAAAAAAAAAAAATTAAAAATATGTGCACAGTGTTTAGGGACTATATCTGAGCAGCTCTCTTTTTTCAAATTTTTATGAAGATAACATCCAAAGTGGCTTAGAGCCTCATTCGCTGTAAATCAGCACACAGCAATTGTCTTTCTTACAGCTACACCACTTTGCTGATTCTGGCTCAATATATTACCAATGGTTTATATTACTATTATTAAACAAATTATCTAAGTCTATCCAGTAAGTGCTCTTTGCCAGCACTTAACTTTCATTCTAAAGCAGATTACAAAATGCAGGTGACTTTCTCTATATTCTTAGAATAGATTAGCTGTCCATGATAGAATATACCACCATTCACAGACAAAAAATGAAGTATATAATGCACTTCTTACCTACATAATATGTTATCTATACAGCTACCTGGTTTCATTCTCTAGTTCTTAAATTGAGCAATGTGACAAATTCGAAGCTGAAGAGAACAATTTTGTTAGTAAGAACTACTAATGCAAACATATTCTTCTGAACTTCCAGTCCGCAGTTGCAATAATAAATAACGTTTTGTTCAACAGAGTATTTGTGTAATTGTTACATGCACAGAAAAAGCACTTTTTCATACTTACCTCCTGGAGGCATGACTACTGTTATAGCATCACTTATCAAGCTGCCCTGGCTGTTCGAAGCATTCACTTGTACTGTGTAGTTAGAAAATGGAATCAGTCCTTTAATGGGTACCCATACATTGGATTCGTTACTGCTGCATAACATCCGAGTACCATTTACAGTAGAATAATTAACATTAGCTGTTATGAAAAAAAAAGAAAAAAGGGGAGGTGGGGAGAGAAGAACAAATGTTAGACCTTGCATCTGCTACAATTTTCTGTCTTTATGAACCAAGTCTTATTTCTACTCAAATGACTAGTTGCCGTTGATACCAATAACACCAAAAAATGGCCTACTGGGAAGAAAAAGTATTATTCACCGTTTTCTCCTCCTTTTGCCAACAGTTTGTGGTACTTGTTAAACTTGCAAAATGAACCAACTATGTAGTTGCAAAGCTGACTGCTATATATTGCAAACAGAAGCCATTCTTCAGAAATTACTCATGTTCTAGAACAGCTGTGTGATAACTGCAAATTCAAAGCATTAAGGTTAATCCTCATGCCTACAAAAACCTCGTAAAACTTCTTGAATTCACTAGAAAAACACTTACCTTGGGAGTTTATAAGCTAACTCCATTGCATACATAAGAATTAGTCATATGCGGTTACAAAAACAAGCTTTCCAGCATGGCCTGCAGTCCTCTCAAAGATAATAAAAGGATTTGAAGTATTCGGTTTATCAGTTGAAATCATCAGAGGACAGCACAGCAACCTACATGTCCTTTACAAGCCTTTTAAGATCTCAAACTTAAGATAAGACATTATTCTACCCTACAAAAATAACAAAATAAACCTTTTCAAAATACATGAAGAGTAAGACTGAAAAATAAAAAAATTGTAGGTCAGGTAACAATTTTTTTTTGACTCAATGAAGATTTCACTCACGTATCTGAGAGCAAAGCTGAGCTCATTTAAAGATTATCCAATATTTTGAACATATAAAGTGCTATATAAATGATTAATATTATTACTACTATCCATCATTCCATGGAAAGCTCTCACATTGAAGTCGATGGAAATTCTGCATTACAAACAACAGCAGAATCATGCAAGTCTAAGACCACAGGATTGAGAATGAGATTAAACACAATATAACTATTAAAAATATCTTAAATTAATTAAGGCATTGTCACAGGCAGAAGATTGAATATTCACATCTAAGTCCTCTACAAAATCTAAACAGAACAGAATTTAAAAACCCTATAAAATCCTTTTTAATTAATTTTTAAGAGAAACTCATTGGGTTTGCTCATTTTTATGCAAGTTTCAAATGAACTGTTAAAACTGAAATGTTATTAAACCTGAAACAGTTTTTCAAATATCCCATATCTCTACGATGTGCACTAACATTTGCACATGCAGTACATTTCAGTCATGCTCTTATTACAATTGAGCATCAATGAGTGATCTGGACTTTGCTCTAATTTTGGGATTCCCATAAACAATCTGTGAGTCACTTCCGGTACAAGTCCAAGCCATTCCATTATTTTGATGTTCACAGGGCTGCAAAAAGGGTGTTTTCAGTTTTTCTGCTGGTAACATATGGCAAACTTACTTTGAGTTTTTGGGGAGGGGAAGGGTTTTATAAAACTCTATAAGTTTGCCTTGTAGCCTAGGTCCTCATTGCTCAAATTCTGCCTGGATTACTCCATGCCATGGTACCAGACTGCCCAAACACACTACAGTAGTGTGAATGTAGAATAAGTTCATGAAACCTGATGGATTTATTTTGGATTTCAATGAATTCTACATTAGCCTGAGAGGCCGCAGCAATGGAGGCAAAGCTTCTTACCATGCAAGAATAACAACCACATTTTACACATTCCACGTTCAGACATACCAAAATTCTGCAGAAGCAAAGTTATTTTGTCTGTGATTATTCCAATGTACCCAGACGACTCAGCCAGCACTAGAAAAATGCATCTGCATTACTTGACCTCAGCTCTTAAATTGTATATCAAACTCCTTCTGCATTTTTGTGAAACTGTCTCTGTGTGATGTGGGAGCAGACACAATCCAACAAAGCACGTTTCTCCCATTATCTATCACAGCTTTTCTGTGCACCACCAGGCAGTGGTGCACGGAATTTGCAATGCCTGCCCAGCAACATGAGACCGTTATGTGCACCTATTGTTTTGTTAACAACAATAAAGCCATTAGAAACGGTCAACTGACGTATAGATTCTTAAGGTTCTAGTGACATGAAACACTTATGGACTCATCTGGCTGTGAAGAGAGATGTGTTTTAAAAATGTTTCACCTACAATGTGCAGGAAAAATTAAAAATCCAGTGTTGACAGACCAAGGCACGTAGGATAGATTCAAACCTCAAGCATAAAAGTTGGCTCCCTAACAGCAATTCCTGTGCCCAATGCATGAGAAAAATCAACTTTCTATCTACAGTACAGTTTTAACATGTTTATATTTTTATTCTTATCCACCTCAGCCCAGATTGAAAGCATGTACTTCCCCTGCTGCTATTTTTATTCCACTATTAATCTTTCTTCCAAGGGCTAACTATACTATATTTTTAAAAATACAGTTTCAAGTAACAGAAAAGGAATTAAAAGGCTAACACTCCATTCCAAGTTGCCTGGATAACAACATTAATATACAGTAATTATACAATTAGTTGTAACATTAAATTCTAGTTATAGCAGAGTGATTACTCGGCAATTATAAGAAGTATATAATTACTCAATAATTAGGAGAAGTATGTAATTACATAACCATTTTATTCAGCTCAAAAATGAACTTGCAAATTTACAATGAGTTAGACAACATAGCAATTCAAAATTTTTCATTACTTCTAATAAGAACACTGAGGTGCACTTGCAGGTTTCCTAAGGTGAATTTTACGTAGCCAAAAGGTATTTTATTCCATTTACCAGCCAAGCAACTTCATGCTACTGGTAAGTAAAATATTAGAAGAACATTTTTAAAAAGCAGGTCTTGCTGAGGGTGACTTGCAATATGCAGCTTTGCTGCTTCTCACTGTTTAAACTTTGCTTTCAGTGGTCTGGAAAATGCAGACACATAGGTTCAGCCTGACAGAAAGCAATACAGTGATAACCCCGTCATATCGCTCTGTGCCATTCCTGCCTAGACTGCTTCAGTGTGGACCCTGTTTGTAAGTATAAATGAATGAGGCCTCTTTTTTCCCATTTTTTCATGTGCATTTTTCTCGCTGTCCTGCTCATAGGTCCTACTGTAGACTACCAGCAAGTCTGCCACAGACCTAAACAGCAGCTGCCTCAGACGCTGGTAAAGTCCTAAGAGACATTGTTTTACTTCAGACAAGTGGTTTCTAACAGAATGCCACCTTGTTACTGCACATTTCTGCCCCCTAACTTTTGCCATGAACAGTCCAACAAGAAAGGTCCCTTCAAAACATAGCTAACATGAACAACCTAATCAAGAAGGCAGAAAACAAACTCCTAGAACTGGCTCACCACGTTCTTCAATACTTAGACATGCAAGCGCCCTTACCAAAAGATTAATTCAGGTGGAAGGGGGCTCTGAGCCACCATCTCCTATAGCCCCTCAAAAAAGACTAAACCCTTTGCGGACATGCAAGGCTTCCCCATGCTCCTTAATCTTTCCATATTTTTGCATTGCAATGGTTTTGTTCTTTTCCTAGCCTTCCTCCTCATAAGGCTCTCCGTATTTCCCCCAATATTTCTGAGGGATGTCTTTGGCCGAGCCTGGTATTTGAAAAAAAGGCGTGCTCTTCCCAGTTTACTCCTCATTTATACCGGCTCAAAGTATCTCAGTTTTTCAGGAAAACATTATCCAAATGAAAAAATCAGGGCTAAAAAATATCCATATACATACTTGAAAACTAGGTATATGTGAAACAAAGTTGAGTAATAAAATATGCTTACGTTAAAAAAATACACAGATACATATCCCATTCAAAATCATTGTTTAAAAGTGCTAAGCTTCACACAGCACTCTAGCTGGTGAGTATTTGTGTTTGAAGGTTTGCTGTGGTTTTGGGTGCACATTTTGAAGGGGGCTCCCAAGCAGATGTGCATTCCTGTTATTGAGTACTACTGTAAATAGGTGAATATAGCTGCTGTGGGTCGGTGGTGCGTAAATTACTGCTATCCTGGGTCCGTCATCCTGTGGGGTTCACTAGATTGAAATAACATAAATGGGTATCCTTTTCCATTCTTGTTATAATCATTGTCACAAGAATTTTAATGCCTCATATATTCCGTAATTTTTTTCTGTGTGCTGTACTGCTCTGACCTTTTCAATATTCTGTAATTTGACTGGCTGGCCATTTCAAGTTCTCTCCTTTTTACAGCCTTATTAACTTGTGGGGAAGAGGTGAAATGGACAGCCAATCAGAGTACATAATATTGCAAAGGTCACAGTAGTACAGTATAGTATCAGCAGACACAGAATACTGTATATTAGTCATTAGCGTTCTGATATCTTATTCATGTGACAAAGGTTGTAAGGAGCGCAGGAAATGGTAGAACATGAAACCATTCTCATGACAAAGACTGCAATGGAAAAAAGAAATAATACAAACTAAACTCATTCATCTCACATTTAAAAACTGGGGTTTTTCCAGAAATTGCCACATTTAAATGTACTCTTCCCATCTGCATCAGGATTAATGTTTTTAGGGAAAAAGGTAATAAATTGAGATGTTTCCTTTTCGTGTGATAAACAGCAAAAACTCATGTTTCATTTGTATGAGCAAGCGTTTCCAAATCACCAAATACTTTTATTGCTATCATTGCATAGCTATTAAAGTAATAAGTTTAAACATAACCAGTCTAACGTGTTGGTATCACAAACTCTTTGCCACAACTGTGCTGCTGACTTTAGGAAGCAAGGAGGCCATGCTAGTGAAAAACAGCACTGGGCACTTGTGCTTTTCGTTCCTTAACTGTCAACAGCTAGCCATCATTACACAGAAGATATTGGTCAAAAATCGTTTTACAGTAAGGTGAAGCTTCAATCACAAAAGTACACTACAGACTGTGTGCAAGTACATAGCAAAAGGTATTTTTTGGACGAGTCTAAGGCTTTGTGTCATGCTTTGAAATATTATTACCAATCCATACTGTTTCCACTATGTACATACAGGTCTTGAAAAATCTGTTTTACTTAGAAAGCATGTTGCTCCACAATATTCAAACAGACAGAAGCAGAATCATCCCTACCATAGAAAGACTACTCAAATAATAAAGGTAGAAAAAATCCAGGTCAAGGAACAGTTCATAAGAGGATCTAAAGAATTATACAAAGGTTACTTAATTAACTAGCACAACAATAACTACAGTTATTTTTATGCCTGCTTTATGTGTATGTGAGCATACAGAGTTTAAGCATGTTATCCTGGGCCACAGAAAAAGGTACTGTCAGAACAGCAAAATAAAAATGAAACAAAACCTCATTTGTTCAGCCCCTTTCCTCATCCTTCCACGGGTCTCATCTTCATGGAACACCATCTTCTGTCACTGTCCTGGTTCCTGGCTTTCTGGCACCAAGTCTTTTGGGAAAAATTCTGTCAACACGCACACTTCCTCTTTAGTAAGCTCAGCCTTTTGTCCATTAGTTTTGCCTATTCTTCAGCCTCATTAACTTCCAGATGAGCTACTCTTTTCCTCCCAGCTAAGGTTTTCCTTCCCTCCGTCTCTGCCTTTACCACTATTTCTAGCGCAGTATTCAGAATAAAAAACATGACTTTCCATTATTTTGATTATCCCAATAAAAAACAGCTAAAAATGTTTCCCCATCATTATTGGTGACCCTCTTTTCCTAAGAACTGTAATAACAAACTGTTTTCCGATTGTCATCCCAATTGTCATACTGATCTTACTAAGTGGTTTCTGTGCTTTGATGCCATACACCTCTTTAAAACAATGTGCGGGGAGGCGGGGGGATTTGTGCCTCAGTCTCCTGAACCACTACTTGTTCCTCTGTTCCTGAGTTGACAGATGCACTGTTCCTAAGGACTTACCATGGTCTCAGTCCATCAACCTGAGTCCAAAACTTAAAGTCTCTCTTATCACAAGAAACCTGCATTCTCATGGGCTGGAGGGAGTTGCTGGATGAGGCAAGGTGGGTAGTTTGAAAGCACTGTGGCAAACTGGTAAATCTACGAATCCAAAATACTAATTTTTCTGTAAATAGTGGACAGTTCACATTATCTTTACTGAAAAACCTTAGCTTTTTCCTTTCTCCCTGGTAATTAAAGAAGCCTTTAGTTTTAAGACTGAAAAACAGAAAACATTTAAAGAACAAGATTAAAGTTCTTATGGCCACATACAGCAGAAACCTGGAAGCTCAAAGGCCCAGATGTACTTTCTACCTGTATTGCTCAAGTTGTTTCTTTGGCAGCTCAGTTTCCCTCACTATAAAGCAGGCAAAGCACCTTCTGTGACTTTTCACGGACTTAAATTTGGTACAGCTAATTTAGACTGTCTATAAACTTACAGAATGCAGATGCTGAATGTCCTGTCCGCCACCCTGAGCTGGCCCCCAGTACAGGCTGGATGCTGATGCTGGGAAGCAGCTTTTCTGAAAAAGATGGGGAGGTGCTGCTGGACAACAAGGTGACCACAAGCCATAATGAGTCCTTGCGACAGGGAAGGCCAATAGCCTCCTGAGCTGCATTAGGAGGAGCACTGCCAGCAGATCAAGGGAAGAGATCCCTTATCTCTATTCAGCCCTGTTGAGACACATCTGGAGTGATGGTCCAGTTCTGGGGTCCCCAGTACATGACATACATGGACTTACTGGACTGCAAAGATGATTAAGGTCTTGAAGGATCTACCACACAAAGACAGTTTGAGAGAACTGAGGTTGTGCAGCCTCATGACCAGAAAGCCTGGACAGGGGAGGATCTGATCAGTGTGTATAAATACCTGATATGAGGGTGCAAAGAAGTCAGACACTTCTCAACAGTATATAGCAACAGAATAAGCAGCAATGGGCACATACAGAAATACAGGAAATTCTGTTTAAACCTAAGAAAAAAACTTTTTTACTTTGAGGTTGGTCAAACACTGGACAAAGTTACTCAGAGAGGTTCTGGAGTCTCCATCCTTGGTGATATTCAAAACCCTGTCCTGGGTAATGTGCTCCAACCAACTCTGCTTGGAGAAACCACATTGAACTAGATGATCTCTAGAGGTGCTCTCCAACCTCAGCTGTTCTATAATTCTATGAAAATTTGCAGAATACTTCAAGAACCCTAAGGCAAAGCAGGGGTAATCATTACGATGAAAGCATGTTCCTGTCAGTAGAAATAACTGATCATTAGTGTCACAAACACAAAGGAATGTGCATTTATATGCTCATTAATTCTATGGACTGAAATATGAATAAAACTCACAGCTTGATGAGGAAGCTCGTACAGGAAAGTTAGCACAGACGCCATGGATAGTTAATGACTACAGCCAAGATTAGGCTCTGTCATGATGGCAGGCAGAGATGAATGTTTGGTGTGTGGTCTCATCTACCCTTTTGAGCTTCCATTTCAGTGCCATGAGGCTCTCAATTTAAAATCTCTGTATTTGTAGATGAAACTGTCAGGAAGAAACTTTTTTTATCTGAATTACTGGTTTTGGTTTTCTCGTTACTTTTTCATAAACTTAGAAATGTACAGTGAGTCGTGCAACTGAGTCTATCTCATTTAGACCTTCCAGTTAAAACAGGGTGTTCAGTATAGTGTTAAATCTCTGCTGTAAGTATATTCATCTGTATTGTAATTCTGCTACAACAGCGCCACGGGGCATCAGTCCTGGACACCCACACACACTGTACTGTGTTGTACAGACACACTGTCAGAACTCAGCCCATGACCTAAAGAAATCATAAAATAGGGTGAGGCCACCTAACTCAGGAAAGGATTTTACTAGAAGAACCAACCTATGTGGATTTCACACAGCCTTCCAGTGTCCAGGTGCTCTTATCCCAATATGAAGAGCAGAAAGCATCCCAGCACAGTGTACTATCCCAAGTGGCATAACATCACATTGCCTATAAATGAGGTGAAGGCATCAAACAGCAAAAATGTTTGCTGTGCTTGTGATGTTAAGCTGATGATACAGCATATAATTATTGATTTAATCCATTTGTTTGGGGTTTTATAAACAAATGATGAGACTTTATAAAGTTTATTTTGGGAGAGATTTTACACACTAAAAAAAATTCAGAAACAGTTAGCTTTAAAATCTTCAAGTTTGTTTTTCCATGGTTAGAACATTCTTTCTCTAGCTGCTGCAGTACATAAATGGAGATTATCACAGTATCTGGTTTCTGAATCTATGCCCATAATTCATGGATGCCAATAAGAATTTTCCATTCTCCAGGGACACTATCAGAAGGAGACTAGCTAAACACACAGAGCAGAACTGGGAGTCTCAAATCCATAATCAAATATCTAGATTGATTGTGTCACTTGCACTTGTATTGATTTCAATTGGAGCAGCTGACCCAAGGGAATAATAAAAATGTGGAGTAAAACTGATTTATGAGAACAAAATAAATCCTTTTGTGAGTGGTAATGAATTGGTACTATTTAACCCTTTCAATCACAAAGGGAGAACACTATTTATTTTTTTCAGAATGCTGAGTTAGCCAAAAGAAGTCATATAAAAAATGTCAATACTGTCAAATGCCATTACACTTAGTTGTAATACTTTGGAAGGAATGAAGATCTAAACTTGATCTAGGATTTTTATTTGACATAAGACATTCTTTTGGCTTTTCCAGTCATCTCACATGAGGCACCATAAATGATGCACTTGTAGATTGAAAGAATCACAGAATCACTCAGGTGAGTGTTTGTGGTACTTAAAAAGTAGCTCACTCTAGCCTACCTAGGGCAAAAATATTTAGAGTAACACAAACAGTCATATCAACTGCACGTAAAAGGATGACCTATCATAGTATCTTGATATTTCTGACATAACACTACAAAGTTATATAGTCAAAATCTAATTTGATTGCCTTTATATGGTTCAAATAAAAACGTCAAAGTTTGTCAAACCCCAATTTTCATCACACTTTCTCTACCTGAGAAAACAGATAGGTTTTACATCAGTCTCTAAAAAGAAGCATATTAGTTTGAAACCCACACATACAAGTGTTCAAACGCAATTTCCTCAACTGTGGAAGCTCTAGTCAGATCATATATCTTTAGTTTGGGTTATGTACTTACATCGTTGACACTAATCATTTAGTGTTCAATGTCATAAATTGTATTTTTGTATTTATGATTTACCATAGATACGATAGCTCTGTCAGTGTAAACTCCTCAGCCTTCATGTGGGTTAAAAACTGTAGAAGACATTCATTAACTAAAAGACTATTTTCATAGGAGAACTGACTGGCAAATTCCCTTTTACTCAATGTTGTTTACCAAAGCCATCTCCAGAAGATTGCTCTTACTCCCTAGAGTATTCTAAGGGAGGAGGGATGGTCTCAGAGACTATCCTGCTATTGGCGGTCACCTGGAATTTCAGCCTGTAAGAAATGATAATACGTTCCTCACTGAAATGGGGTTCAGCCTTACATATCTGCTTTATAACATGAAAGCCAATAAGTTACGCTGCACAATATAGAAGACCAGTGTACCTGTGACAAAGACATAACTATGAGAATAGAGAGATGCAGAAGATCAGTTAAAACACTATCTGCAGTCTGATGCTATAAGCTTTATCAAAGAAACAGTCCGATATAGAAATTAGAGAGAGACTGCTTTCATTTTGCTTTCTTCTGAGACACCTGTACCAAGGAATAGAAAAGCATATCTGGTGCTGAAGGAAATCATGCTAGTAGGTGGTGTATTGTGAAGTTGTTCAAAATCTACTGAAGCTTGACTAAACATTACCCAATAACCACCCTTAAGTGCATGCAAAACTATGAGTTTTCTAGCCATGCAAATCAAACTTTAAATGGCACATTACTCAGTGCCAAAATACCCCAAACTCCTGCTCTAGTGAACAGACTAAACATGACTATTTGAAAACAGATCACACATCCCCATTTTTTCCCCCCTTCAAACCTCTTTAGCACTAGTGAGTGTTATTAGTGAGGTCTTCAGCTAAGGGCTCCCACAGAAGCATTACACTTTGGGAGCGGGGTGGGTGTCTCACTGGTGCAGCAGGTGGTGATGATGATGATGCCAATGCTGTCGCTCACAGTGGGGATGATGATTTTTGCCACGCTGTTCCTCTGCCAGTGTATAGTTTCCTTTGGGAACTGCTCAATCTCCCTGTCAGTTGTTCCCATTTATGATGCTGTTTGTGCTGCGTGGAGTGTGTTAACATGTTCCAGGTCTTGTACACTGATTGGTCGCTAAACATCCGTGCACATATATTAATGGATAATATTTATTAAGCATTAGTTATAATTATCAACTTTGTTGTGTGCTAGGATTTGGGAGGTAAAGACCTCTGTTTTGTTCTTTTTAAATTGTCAGATCTAAATGTAAAACACGTACCTTCTTCTGCATCTTTGAAGATAATATTCCACAGAAGACAGGCTAGGAACCTTAAGGGGCTTCAGCATTCCTCTCCCCACTTCTGCTGGCATTTGCAGGTGGCATGTCTTCCCCCACCAGACACTGCTTTTATGCACTAAGTTGATTCTTAACATTCCCTATTTGAATTCTAATTGGAGAGTGTACTGAAAGCACTGTGCCCAATCAAGATTATAAGAGGAACCTTCTAATAGAAGCCAAATGAATAGATGGTCTGTATTTCCTTCTATTTATTTATATATATAATAAATATTAAACTAAAAAGATTAGATGAACAAAATGCTAATGTATATATGCAAAAGTCAAGTTGTTTATAGATGTAGGGGTTTTTTTGCCTTTTTTATTTTTTAACCAGAAAATGCTATATTCTGCTGCCAGAATTCTCTAGTTTGCCAAGAAAACGACTAGGCTGCAAGAAAGCTTTCTCATACAGCACCTCTGAATAAGCAGAGTTACCAGATGAAAAATTTTCCCATTACAAAAATACTAGATGAACGACATATTGCTGAAAAGTGAGAACCTTAGATGACATGTCAACAACAGAAGTTACAAAAAGTAAAAAAAAAATTAACCAACACAAACTAAAAAAAAACATAAGTTGATTTCTACATTCATGAGCAACAGAGTTTTGAGTATAACCCTGCAACTGTGCTGTGAAACTCCCTAAGGACATATAGTTAATTAAGGATTCTCTTTATGTCAGACTTGCATTCAAATGCATCACAACATCCAGGGGACTACAGATTTGGATTCATTTTGTGCTAATGCAGTCATCTGACACAGGTAGGAAGATAAGAATTTCCTCCAACTCTCTCCTCTGGAAAAGAGGTAATACCTGATTCTTCCTGTACTAGAACTTAATTTCAGATATCCAGATGCAATTAAAAATGACCCTGTACTTAATCTAAACCACCCTGAGGGTAAACAGGGCAGAATGAGGAAACTATCTGAAGGAAATAGCCTGACTCTGTCACCTTTCTTTCCCACTCAAGTCCTCTGAGAATTGGAAGTGTATCAGATAATGTCAAGAACTTTAACTCCTCTTAAAGAGAGAAAAGCTGTTTGTGATCTCGTAATATTAGTATTTCATGCCTCAGACTAACCAACTGCAAAACAAATTCCTCTCTAAACCTTCTTCCAAGGAGGCGCTGGGTCTTAAATGACTTGAAGCAAAGCAACTTGTGTTTGCAGTAAAAGATGTTGCCTGAGCACTGCAGAATTGGGACAGAGCCCTCAATATCTAAAATCATATTTGATCCCCGTATGCTGTTTGCTGGGAACAAATACTCTTCTGGAAAACATACCTGTACAGACTGAAATGGTGAAACAGACCCAACAAAGCTCCTTCCTGTATTTTACCAAGTACTTCCAAAGAGAAAGATTTTCAGAAAAAAATAAACAGTTTAATTAGAAAATTAAGGATAATTGATACAGATATTTCTCTTGCATATATTGTTAAAGCATGGTCAAACTATGGAAAAATCCATTAGCAGTATCCTCCTCTATTGGCAGAAAACCTAAACTATCTCCTGCTGATCTACATTTCACACTTGCAATTCCATAGTGACCTTTTCAACATGTTTATGATAGTATTTCCTTCTCTTTCAATTTGGCTATTGATAGTGTACACCTAGTCAACATTTATTTACTGAGATCTTGCCATGCCAGTATCTAAAACTCCAAAAATAAGTATCATCAGCAGTATCAGAACTAAACAGCAATGAAAAACCAGGACACGCATTAAGAAACATACTGGATACAAAAGTCAGGAATTTAAGGAAATTTGTGCAATTAGAATATTTGCTCTTACTTTTATGCATTACAATGTAGTCTTTACTGATGTATTACTGGTTTTACTGTAAGAGGATAAATACTCCCCACCCCCATAAAAAACCCACAGCAACTGTAAATCTCTGGCAAACTATTTAAGATGACCTGGGCCCATTAGAAAACAGTCTAGAATTAAATACAACTTATAACAAGGAAATAACCAATAAGCTCTGAGTCTGTTCACTTTAATTCCTATGAAGTGTGCATATCTGTAAAAACAGTTGGATGGAAAGTTATATGATATCTTAAATACGATGAATGGCAGACCCATTTGGTGGAAAAATAGTGTACATAAAATACTAAGACAGAGACATACAGATATGAAATTTGGAAGATTTGGAACAGGACAAAAAAGGGGCTAAGCCTGGGGACATCCACAGAATATTCAGCATTAGATCAGCTGGTGCCTCTAAAGTATTGGAATAACAAGTTCATGACAGAGAAAGTGTTAAGTTAATGTTATTTAAACACCTTCCATGTCATCAACCTGCTATCTCAACATACCATATGCTATAGTAGGGCACTGATAAGATAACAGCACATCAAGCAGAGTTTCACAATATACATTAGGGATGGCAGTGTAAAAATAT